>NC_080021.1:169851654-170084154 GCF_030020395.1 Manis pentadactyla | reverse complement strand
TTAGAATAAAATATTTCCGTTTTTTTTTCTCACTGTTTTCTCTCTCCTTAGTGCAGTATGGTCAGTTTTGCTTACTGCCATGTTTGCTATTTAAAAGTCACTTGAAACTTCCCAGATGAGTATTTAAGATCTGATGAATAAATAAGCTTGGATTCTTTTGAGAATCTTCAATGAAGTGTGTTTGCTAAAGTACAACATTTAAAGGTATTGAATATCTTGATTACCAATACTGTGATCATTGTTTTTGCTTAACTCTTTTGGAGGATTTGAAGGTCATAAAAAGCCTTGCATGAGAAAATACAAGAGGAAGGAAATAGTGTCAGAGAGAAACGTGGAGAACTGTGTATGGGGATTGCCATTAGATTTTGAAGTCGCTTTTACCAGTGTGTATGTCTGTGGGGAGGTGATGCCAGTCATTGTGGGGTTTTCTACCATTCTAGTCTCAGGCTTCTATTATATTGGATATAGTTTCCTTTTTTGGGTGAGGGTGAGAAACCATCAGCAACAACTTGATTTCTGGCAATTATTTTTTCCTAATGCTTCTAAAACATAATATAGCTACCTGATTGAATAGCTCCTTGCTTTTTTATGTATCAGAAAGAGGAGAAAAAGAATTACCTTAAAACCATTTAAAGCACATGATGAAAATCAAGGGATTAAAAAAAACCTTCTCAAATCTATTTTCTTTGTGCCAGGTACCAGATGTTGATATTGGCAGTGCTTAAGAGGGTCACAGGGCATTTAAAATCACTAGGCTGTAGGGAATAAATTCCAGGTCTGTTGCACTCAAGATTATTTAAAACTTGTGTTTACCTAGCTGTAACTAGGACAAAAGTACTTTTTCTGTCATGCCCCTCTTAAACAGGTACCTTAGAAATACATGATCAATGAAATTGCTGCAAAAGATATTTTATGTTTCATTGGCTTTTCTTAGCATTATCACTAGTTCCATTTAAGTCTCTTTTTTTCAATGTGAAAAGTAGATTGCTTTCAACTTTGTTAAGCCTTACCTTTGAGCTACCCATTTTGAATTAGAGGATGGGCTGTGTTAGTTGGTTATATACATGTGCAAGAAAAGGCATGTATTCCATACTTAGATGATATTTCCTAAGGAAATATTTCTTGAAGATCCTCTTAGAGAATACAAAGGAATGTAATTTTGAGAAGGAAACAGGACCATATGCCCCCTTCTACGTAGTTTCTTTGGGTGAACTGGAGTTCCTTTTCTCACAGATAGGACTGTAGGGGAGGAATAAATTTCTGGAATCCTCTTCGGGTCCTTGGCTGTGTTTGAAAATTAAACTGACAAAAAACAGATTAACAGGAGAAAAGCATGTACATTTTATTTAATATAAGTTTTATGTGGATGGGAATCTAAGGAAAGGAAGATCCAAAGAATCAGACCTGAGTATTTTATACTAGGTTTGATGAACAGTGGGTGGTCCTAGAAGGATAGGATAGTTAAGGAGTATGAGGTAATTACAGTAAACTGGGGGAAATATAGCAAAGCCTGCTTGTTGGAATTCTCTGTATCCCCTTGTCTTGGGGGATGAGGAAGCTCCTTTCCTTTTGGTATAGGGAGAGTACCTTGCACACGAGGGTTTTATGGCCTATTTCAAGGAAAAGGCCAGAAAGCTGCTTTTGCCATTTTCTCCAACTCCTTCAGCTTAAGATACTCAGTATGCCAGGGTGCTTTGTTTGGGGTAGTATGTCCTTTCTGTCCCAGTCAGGGAAATAGGATTAAGTTTCAGTGCAAAAATAGGATTTTAGGAAATAAAGTCGTGAAAAACAGAACAAATTCTCACAAGAGTATCTCTTTGTGCACATTATAGATACTATTTCTTCTGGATCAGTGGATGTAGCACTGTGAGGAGTTAGATGGGGACCTTCCTGAGTTTCTCCAAAGAATTTTTGAGTATTTTTGCTGTAGTTATTAAGATTTTTGTATTTTAATCTAAACTCAAGAAATTTGTATTTATTTATAAATACAATGGAATTAATTTTTTCTAGGCTATTTTTCTCTTCTTGTTCCTGCTTGAAGAAATTAGTTTCTATTTCTGTAGAAAAGGAAATAGTACAAGCAGTCTAGCTATTAGGAAAAAAAATTTGAAGGCTATAGGCCAGTTTTTGCCTCTGAGTGCTGGGATTATGACTAATTTCTGCTTTTCTATGTGTTTATATACTTGTAAGGTTTTCTACAGCTAGAGTATATTGCTTATAGAATAAAAAATGTATGTTTATTTTAGCAGATTTTGATAAGGGGTCAAACATTGCCTGTTCTAATTGCAGAAGCTGGACCCTTGGTTCTGGGATATAAAAAACAAAGTCCTCTTGAAGTTTGTATAGCTTTCAGAGCCACCTGCCATTTGGATTGGTGGTATATACAGTCTAGGACTGACCACCTTCTTCATGGGGCTTGCTGGTAAATAAAGGAAGCAATTGTGTTTACAACTTAAATGGCAGAAAGCACTCACCATTGTCTTTACTGCTACATGATTCTTTACCTTCTACCTCCCATGTACATGTTCTGTAGGCATATCCTTTTTATACTTAAAATGCCCGCTCAGTATATCTGTGCAGTGACAATGGATTACAAAGTGGTGGGGAGAGTTGTGGGATCATTTCAGAATTTCCTCTGTCATATCTATTATAGGTTAGTGGGGAATGCAGAATGAATACCAGTCTGCTGGGTGGATGCACTGAGGATTCCTGTGTAATTTGTAACTTGCAATTCCCTTGTAATTTGTAACTCCCAGTTAGGGGAATTTCTTTAAATTGTAACATGTTACACTTATTTGCATGGAAGACTAGCATTTGGACTCAAAAGACTGCCATGTTACTTTTCAAGTGTGATCTTGGGGCTAGTACTTTTAACCTCTGAGCCTTGTCATTCTCATCTGTAAAATGGAAATGCTAAAAATATCTTTCTTTGGGATCCACAGGAAAGTCTTTTGTAAATCCATTATGTTTTCATTTATTAACTAAACTTCTTTTGGCAAACAACCTAATTTGAGTGGAGGTAATTTGGATCAAATCCCTGAGTTCACAGCCCAAAGCCAAACCTGCATCTGTCCATTCTACTCAGAAGAGTGGAGGTCAAAGGTGTGTGGTCTTAATCTTAATGTTTGTATGAGGTTTTGCCTACTCTAACCCCCATAGCTTCCATTTGAAAACTCAAATGGTTCTTCATTTTCTTTTCCTAATTATGTGGCAGAAATTTAGAATTGAAAGAGAGAAATGAGTAACAACCAGCATTTCCTTCACACTTCCAGATCAACAGAAGGGATTCTTGGGTCCCAGAGACCAAAGAAAGAATCACCAGGAATGCCCACTGTGAACTGAGGGATTGCAGAGCCTGCCTGGTAACTACTCACTGAGCTAAAACATTAGCTTCATGTACAGGAGCAGGACCAGATGAAAATCAGGATTTGCATCTCTTCCCCCACCCCCCATAGATACTCACACTTCCCTTCTGGAGGCAGTCTTCTCTTTGATGGGATAGCCTGCCTTTATTTCTGGGGACCTGGCATGGAATTTTACACCCCACCCTGGGGGACTGTAGTCTTGTACCTTTTGTTCTGGTTGTCCTGGGCAACTATTGATGGGTATATATTTCTGTTTAGGTGCTCTAGCTTTCTGGGTGACAAGAAACTCAAGTTTTCAGCTGGATACTAGATATTGACAGATTTAGATCATCTTGGGATTCACATTTCTAAAATTGGTGAGATTTAGGTTTTGGGCTGTTGTGATGCACTTACCGAGTGTACACCCTGGAAGGCCAGGGAGGTTTCATTTTGAAAGCTAAGATGTGTTGATTGTTGCTAAGTTACTAGTGTGCTGTGTTATGAAGGATTCTTGAGGCCGTAATGAGATTTACTGACATGATTATTTAGTCGTGTGTTTGCCATGCTCTGGGAGGGGTACTTACATATTTTCAGGTGATTGTCAACTCTGCATTATGCGAGAGCTCGTTTAACCTAATTTAATGCTCTTAGCCCCAGTCTTTCTATTATACAGTGAGGAAATTGAGTATCTAGAAAGATGAAACTATTTCTGGCTCATTAGTGCCTAGAATGGACTTGACTCAAGTTTTTGGAGTTCAGGTTGCTTGTTACTTTGCGAGGATAAGCATAGTAGCTACCTTATGAGATTTAGAGACAAATAAAAAAAATCTCCATTAAGGGCTAGAAACAACGACTGACATGAAAAAAGACTTAATACATTAAAACCTCCATCATTATCATCGGTTTTACTTTTTATTAATACTATCATTACTACCACCACTCTGTTTTGTAAGATAGTCTAACAGTTCATTGGTGTGTGCCATGTTGTAGAATCTCAGCTTTTGTTAATAAATTGAAGTAAGTACTCGACTTACTATGACTCCATTTAAACAAAATTCTGCGATTTTTGACTCTTCTAGGGACCCACAGAAGACCTCAGTAGAAGACAATTGAATGGTAATTTGCACTCCTAATTTTGAATTTTGTACATTTTGTGTATATGGGTTGACTCTATTTCCAACATAGAAGGATTTGTCAAATGTAATTCTACTGAAGTACATCCTTTTGAAACAGCAGGAATTCCGTGGAATCATGATTCATTGTTCAGCAGTCTTCTCTGATTCCTGGTTTCCTTAGACTTCCACATGGAATATGTAGTACTTCAAGTACTTTAAGTTGACTATTCCTGTCTGCACAGACCTTTAAGTTGAAAGACTTTAGTTATGAAATTCATTCTGATGTAATTAAATAATCAGACCTTTGAGGAATTTTTTTTTTTGTATCATTAATCTACAATTACATAAGGAACATTATGTTTACTAGGCTCTCCCCTTCACCAGGTCCCCCCGACAAACCCCATTAGTCACTGTCCATCAGCGTAAGATAGTCTAACAGTTCGTTGGTGTGTGCCATGTTGTAGAATCTCAGCTTTTGTTAATAAATTGAAGTAAGTACTCGACTTACTATGACTCCATTTAAACAAAATTCCGCAGTTTTTGACTTGTCTTCTCTGTGTTGCACATCCCTTCCTGTGCCCACCCCCACATTATACATGCTAATCGTAATGCCCCCTTTCTTCCCCCCCCCATCTCTTATCCCTCCCTTCCCACCCATCCTCCCCAATCCCTTTCCATTTGGTAACTGTTAGTCCATTCTTGGGTTCTGTGATTCTGCTGCTGTTTTGTTCCTTCAGTTTTTTCTTTGTTCTTATACTCCACATATGAGTGAAATCATTTGGTACTTGTCTTTCTCTGCCTGGCTTATTTCACTGAGCATAATACCCTCTAGCTCCATCGATGTTGTTGCAAATGGTATGATTTGTTTTCTTCTTATGGCTGAATAATATTCCATTGTGTATATGTTCTTCTTTATCCATTCATCTACTGATGGACACTTAGGTTGCTTCCATTTCTTGGCTATTGTAAACAGTGCTGTGGTAAACATAGGGGTGCATCTGTCTTTTTCAAACTGGGCTGCTGTATTCTTAGGGTAAATTCCTAGAAGTGGAATTCCTGGGTCAAATGGTATTCCTATTTTGAGCTTTTTTGAGGAACCTCCATATTGCTTTCCACAATGGTTGAACTAATTTATATTCCCACCAGATTTTTAATGACATGGGAATATATTCATGATATAGTAATTGAAAAGAAGCAGACATGTAGTATGATCTCAACTTTGTGGCATGTAAAAAGGTATCTGTATAAAGAAGAAATACTAGAAGGAAATAGACTAAATGAGTAATAGTGTTATTTGCTCTTTGGGCAGTAATAAATAGTGTTATCTACTCTCTGGGCAAAAAGTTTTTACAAATAATTCTTCAATTTTTAAAAAATTACTTGTAACATCACATATTTTATATAAATTATTTAAGAAGATAGAAATTAAGTCACTTATGCCTTGGTAAAGTAGTGACTGACTGGTGCCATTTTGTGTCAGTACTTGCTGTCTCATAGGCAGGGTAGCTTATTAGAAAGAGTCTTGGCTTCTGAGTCAGGTGGGCTTGGGTTTCCACCCCAGTGTCTTCATTTAAGAGCTTTGTGACTGGGCAGGTTGCCTCTCTGAGCTTTAGTTTAGACCATTAAACTAGGATGCCATCTCCTTTGCAAGGTTTTATCATCTTGAAAGTGGTTTGCTTTTAGAGATGCTCAGTAAGTATTTGCTCCTTTTCTCCTTCCAACTACTTTTACACCCCAGCCTTCTTCCTGGGATTCCAAAGGGTCAATTCAAGGACAAAAGGAACTTCAGTTTCATGCTAATATTTCCAGTGATTTGCCTTTTTTAATCATCACTTTACTGTAAGTCTCATTTCCTTGGTAACCAAACTCACGACAATCATGAAGTGTCTTACTTCAAAGGATGAGAAAACTGTGCAAACCAAAATCATGATGAGCTCTCTGGAGCAGTGTGTGTGAGCATGTCTGTCCCTCAGGATCGGCCTGGGAATGTTGAGTAGCAGTGTCACTGCCTCTCACTGGCCTGGATGTGCAGGGTGTGGAAAGGACTCAGGGGCTGAGATACGGTTTATAATTGCATGGCGGCCTGGCCTTCTCCGAGCATTCTTATCCCTTCCAGGATTCCTGTAATTGTCATCAGATGGCTCAGTCTCCCAAATGTTTCCGGTATTGCAGTGACTTTTGGAGTGTGTTTTAAAAAAAGGGCCAGAATTAGCAGCCATCATTTGTTTGTCTGTTCTGCTATGTGTCCATGAATGCAGATCAGGATGTCTGGAGTAGAGAGAATCCAGTCAGACATGCAGTCTTCCTTTCCCTCTTGTTTTGGGCCTTTCCATTTCCTCTGTCGATCTTTTCCACATCTACTATTTTAAAGGAAAAAAAATAAGTGAGGAAAGATGCAGGCAGTGGTCCTATTTTCAGCTATAGTCAACTGTCCTTCTAGTCTCAGTACTTCTGGGAACTTTTCTAGACTATTGCATTTTTCATGGGTCTGCTAAAGGCCTCAGAAAGGTTGGGCATTGGACAGCGAGTGAACCCTGTGAAGAATGATTCAAAGTCTTGGGCCTGTCCGTGGGCATGGAGGAAATGGGTGCAGAGGAGGCAGATCCTGGATTTCATCTGATAAAAATTTGAATAACAGAAATCATAGCATTAATTAATTGGTGTAGCAAGTATTAGAGTGGAAAGAACAACCCAAAAGCACAGAGGAAAAGATGAGAGGTGTTCAGGGGGGAGTATGTGATGCATTTTAGCTTAAAAATGAGAAAAACTTGATAAATTTGCATTCATACTTTGAATAGGGATCAGTCTAATGATTCCAATTTTAGGATGAATGCTGTCTGTACGGTTAAGATATAGGAGGAATGCCCTCGAAGACATTTGCATTTGAGTCTTTCAAGGTATTTGAAGTGTCCTTGATCATAATCCTAAAAGTGAAAACCCCAAAATAGGAAGATGTCATGCACTGGGGTATTTTTAATCAGATAAGCTCGCATAGTTTGACCTTGACTGCTTTTCTAAGAAGGGAAATATTGCCTAAATGAAAAAAAGACAGCTAATTAAGCAAAACAAAACAGAGATGGAGTGATTGACACATCTAGAAGCATATGTTTTCCTGCTCCCTCATTCCTGTAGTAGAGGTGACATTACTTAGGATTGCTCAATTAGATCATATTGGAAAGTATAAAATTCAAGAGAACTGACACAGTTTCTTCTGATTCATGCTGTTGGCTGAGAAATTGTGTTTTTTAAAAGCTACTTTGCTTTATTGGCTCTTAGTCATCTAACTAGTAAAATACTTCATTGCATGCTAGTGCCTCTGTTCGGTTAATGGTGGTGTGTTCTCTAAACTTATGGAGACTGAGTGATGGTAACTGTTGTCATACTATATAGTTGTCATATCATCTTTTAAACTGATTGAGGCAAATATTGATGACTGCCCTAAAAACCATCCCACCTCTTCTCTTCCTAGGTAGTGGGGAATGGAACCAGAAAACCCTTGATCTTATCAAGGACAGTAGCTATCTCATGATTAATACTAAAAGAGTCAAGTCATGATAATTTCATTTCTCTTGGCAGTAATTGGTTTAAGAGTAGGCATGTGACTGAGTTCTGACCAGTAACTTTTAGGAGAATGTTGGCTGGGAAAGGGTAGTGAAATTTTCCCATCTGTAATGAAAAACAAGTTACTGCTTGGAATTTGGTTGTGAAGCTTACTAAGGCAGTGAGCAAGCATGAGGATGAATGTTACAAAAGGAAAGAAAGAGCCGGTGTCATTGGCACCCAGCACTGGGCTGCCAGCTCTGACTGCTTGTTCTGTGTGGGAGGACTAATTATTTAAGCTCTTATAAACTGGATTTTCTGTTACTTTAGTCCTACCTAATAAAATGTTTCTGTGCTTTAATCATGCCCTATTCTATTATTTTCCCTTCAGATTTGTAAAGCAGTTCTTGCAGTTTAGAACTAAGTCACACAATCCACTGTTTATCATTTAAAGTACTTTGAACATGTTTCACAACACTGGAGACAAGTACCCTTTTTTGGTGGGATTGCATGCTAGAATTGAGTCTTCCCAGGGCAGGTGCACTCTTGCCAGTGAAGTCATCTTGACCATCATGTTTTAATCAGTGCGGGTACCTTGTGATATTTATTTTCTTTCTCTTGTTTGTAATTTGGGTACTTTTTGCTTAGGTGACTCATTTCTGCTTTGGATATTGGGATTGATAATAAGAGAAAAAAGAGGTGTTGGGAAATAGTCTAAAAAATACATTCAGTTGTTAGAGTGGTTATTCAGTTTTCAGTTGGTACTTCGGGCTAGAAGGTTTGTTTTGGTGTCTCGCTCTGTTGACAGTTCTGCACTATATTTAAACTGTTTCTTGTATATGCTGCCTTTTAGTTAAGAAAATTTACTTTATTTCCTGAGATGAATTATAATTAGGACTGCTTGGTACTGAAATCTCTCTCAATACCACTAATGAGTTACAAATGTTCTAAATGGTGTCCTTATGAATGGATTTTATTTAGAGAGGAATCTACTTATTTTAGTTAACTAATCCCTTTGCTTTGGTATTATGCATCCTTTAATAGGCTCTCCTGTTCCTGTTCCATATGGGATTCCTTGTGAAATCAGACCTCAGCAAACAGTGTTATTAACTTTCAGGGTCAGTGGTACTGAATATGTCAATGAAGTCTGTTGGTTCCACATAATCTTGTTTTTATAGCACTGTTGCTTTTTATGCACTCATGGTAAATGTAATTCCTTCCCTCTTCTTGCAAAGTGAATTTTGTTTCTTAGTTGGTTCTTTTCTGGTATTTATGCTGGCATAAAATAACTGAACATATTTGAACTGCCGTATCCCCCCTCTCCCAACCTACTCCTGCAGCTCCTTCTATAGTCTGGGAATGGTCTTCTTAGCTCTTTCAATCTCGAGATATTGTGTAGCTTTGTCCTTTTGCCAAAAACCTGAAAATGTCCCAGTAGAACTAACTGGTTACTATGTGGAGTCATAGTGAATTAATTTGTCCAGTTCATAGGAGTCATTATTTTACCCTTCTCAAGGACCATGCCCTTCTGTTTTCTGAGGAAAGCAGACAAGTTAGTGAAGTTTTGGTGAACTTGACCTATACTTTTTAGGTTCAAAGACTGTCTTCTGTGCTTACTAGTTGCATGCCCTTGGGCAAAGTTATTTTACTTCTCTAGATGCTTCAGTATTCTTCTGTAAAATGGAGATTATAAAGCTACTTAACCTTGTGGATTGTTATGAGAATTATATGAGAAAACTTATGAAAAGCTCTTATAATAGTGCCTGGTGCATACTAAGTGAATTATTGATATAGTAGTATCTAGTTTAAATGTTCAAAGTACACAATAAAATGTTTTTCTTCTTTAGCCTCCACGACCACCCAGTAAAGAAGGAAGTATTATTAGCAATATTTTACATGGCAGGTCATACACAGTGTCAATGTGTCAATATGTAACTTTGTTACTGGTAACAGAGTTGGGATTATAATCTAAATCTCTAATTCATTATATGAATTGGGTCTTTATGAAGTGACCCTGATTTGGTGATGTAGAAGGGAAGGGCATAAATTCCTATTCCTTAAATCTGGCCCAGTGGTGAGCCAGTTCATGCTTTCTAAAATTATTTATGTAATGGATACCAATAATTCTCGCTTTTCACAGTCCCAATATGCACAATTTTCAATTATTATGGTTGATTAAATAACATCAATCCTCCAAGAGCTCCATTCAAATGTCAGTTGTTATGTTATATTCACCATAAGTAATTGTGTGAAGGACAGCCTAGCACATGCTGTTATTTGGTTCATCCACAGACAGCAAAGCATGTAGCCATGTTGCCTCCTCTTCTCCTGGAGATAATCCCACACAACATTTTATAAAATGGATAATTCAAAGAGGGAATTGGCCTTCAAAGATCAAAGTGCAGCAAAGAAGGAAAAGGTGACAACCCTGGAAGTGAAATTTAAATCAGTTATAAAGAAGGTTCTAGAAAAATAGCACCATGGAAGTGTCAACACTGTCACTATTGTAGAGGGTCTACATACTCTACAGATAGTGGAACTTAGTGAAAAATAATTTATCATAAATTAGGGAAGTGGGGCAAAAAGGATGAAGACCTAGTGGAAGAATGTACATTGGCAAAAAACATCCTATTAAAGGAATTCCTCAGAGATACTTCACAACAGTGAAAACACAAAGGATAACATGTTGGAAGCAATTCACACTTGGAAAGCAGAATCCCACTTCACCAAGGCATACAGAAGATATTCACTTGGTGTTTTAAATTAAATAGAAGAAAGCAGAACTGTTCAAATTACTCTTGATCTGTTTTTTATAAAGAAATAAAACACTTTAATTCTCAAAGTTTCTCATGTTTTCAATTACAGTGAACCAAATAAATGTTTTACTTTCTTTTCATTTTCCTATACATGTATAACTGATAATATAAGAATTTTTAATGTTTTGACAAAAAAATGTTGGAGGTCATGGAAAAATAATAATTTTCCCATTGATTAAGATCACTTTGCCTGGTTTCAGCTTGCATGGTCATTTTTATGGTCGTGCATATTATGGTGCAAAGCAAGAGCTGCCTGTTTTTATTGAGTCAAGGGGGGGGCAGTCTTGTTAGTGGTGGGCATATAATGATACAGTGATGCCTTATGCAACATTTATTCCAACATAGATTTGAGTGTCTGCCATGTGCCAGGCTGCATACACACATGTCAATAAAAAGCTCTTTTTCTCAAAGAATTCACATTTCAGTTGATTAACGAAAGACAAGATCATTATACCACAGCATATGCCTATATTATATATTTTATGTTTCTTTGAATACAGTGATAGGGAAATACCAGGCATTAGAGGAGTGGAGAGGAAAGACATCTAACTTACTTGCCTAGGAATATGAGGGGTGGGAAAGACAAGGAGACAACCTGGAGGACTTAAGAGTTAATTTGGAAAAGCTGTATTAAAGACTGAGACAGTGGCGAGGAACTTCTGTGTGGAGGACATTTTAAAAAGTTGATTGTTTCTGGAATGTGAAGAGCAAGGTAGGGGACAAATCAGCATTGCCATGGAAACTGGGGGCAATGGGAGAGTCCTTGGGGTTTTCCCCAACTTCTTTTAAATTGAAGTTTAATTGATACGCAGTAAAACTGACCCATTTTAATATATAGTTGGGTGTGTTTGACCTAAGTCCTGTAACCACCACCACAGTCATGGTGAAGAGCATTTACGTTACCCCCTTAAATCCTCGGTGCCCCTGAGTGGCTAACTCCTTCTCCCACCTGCAACCCCTGGAAACCACTGCCCTGTTTTCTGCCCCTATAGTTTTGTCTTCTCTAGCATGTTGTATCAGTGTAATCATGCAGTATGTAATCTTTTAAGTCTGACTTCTTTCACTCAGTGTGATGCTTGGGATATTCATCCATGTTGTTAGCATGTAAAAGCCTTTGGTTTTTTTCCCTTTCTTTTAGTCGAAGTATCATTGATACTCAGTCTTACATTGGCTTCAGTTATACAGTCGTTCAGTAGTTAGCCATATTATTAAATCCTTAACTCCACTAGTGCAGTTACTATCTGCCAACATAGGAAGATATTACAAATTCATTGGCTATGTTCTCCATCCCTGTGACCAACTTACATTATGATGGAGAATTTTTGTGATCCTTTATCCCCTCACCCTTCCCACCCACCCACCCCAGTCTCTCCCTCATGGTAACCACCAGTCACTTCTCAGTGTCTGAGTCTACTGCTGTTTTGTTCTGTTATGATTTTAGATTCCACAAATAAGTGAAATCATATGGTATTTGAGTTTCTCCACCTGAGCCTTTGGGTTTTAAGCAGGAGAATTATCTTGATTGGAGGAAGGATTTGAGAGGAGCAAGACTAGAGGATTTTACTGTAATTTAGGCAGGTGCTAATGGAGGAAATTGTAAAGGAGAGGCTTGAACTGAGAAGTGTGTAGGAGGTGCAGTTGCTCTCGACTGCAGTAGGGAGTACTGGAGTAACAGTAGGTGGGGAAGAAGAGACCCTGTATGTTGGATGTGTTTCAGGGAAGGAGTGTGGAATTTTCTTGAGGTGATGCCCAGGAGGTGGGCATGTGAAGGAGCTGCATCCTCTCCTTCCTTATCCTCTCATTTTTGCCAGAATTAAATTTTCTAGGCAAGACCTTGCTTAACTAAAAGGCTTCTTTTTCTCTTCATTCTATAATATCATCACCAAGAATTTGTTTCCAAAGCCTTGGTTTGGACTATTGCATTATTGTGGAATAAATCTGCCATTTTTTAGAAGACTGTCCTCTGCTTACAGCATCAGTTAACTCACTTCATCTGCATTTACCTATTGTTTTCCAAAAAAACAATATGAATGTCTCTAGACAGGCTATGGTGCGTGGAGCTGGAAGTCAGAGTCCAGTAGTCATGAACTGGCAACAAGTCAGGGATTCTCTTTTGTGAAGATTCTTTCCACAGGAGGAATTCTCTTCCCCTGTATTTTAGGGGGGTAGTATCATTTGAACCAGTTTGAACCATATGGGCTGGAAGTAGTGGTGAAGGAACATGATATTATCTATGTTTAAGAAATGGCTGACTCACTTTCTGTGCAAACTCTGCTTTAGTGAGGATTCTGAGTCTACATCCAGGCTAGTGGGAGAATTCTGTGCTTGATTAATAATAGAATACCTTCCTCTGGCCTATGAAAGAAAGCACCCTGAGAAATGGTGGTGGGCAAAGTATTTACCCCACTGATGAAGAACTTTTCAGAAAGGTGATTCACCACACAAATGCCTGTACTGAAAAGGTATTGGATACAGAATTCACTCACAGCCATAGTTAGAACTAACACAGCATTTTACAGTCAGGTCAGTTCCATGAGGTAGAGTATTTTCCTCTCCTCTTACATATGGGGAAGCTGAGATACAGAGAGGTCAAGTTAACTTTCCTAGAGTCAGACAGCTAGTTTTAGCAGAGCTGGAATGCAAACCCAGGCTGTCTGGATCCAGAGTCCATCCTCTTCCATGTGCGCCATGCTGTCTAGAGTTCTGGAATACTAGCATGGGAAGGACTCGGGAATTATTTCCCACTTCTCATTTTATAGTTCAGTGCAATGATGTCCAGAGAGGGCTCTGAGATGACTCACTCAGGAACACAGAGGATGGTGGAGGCAGCCGAGCTCCCCCCGCCCAGGGCTCTTGCCACTCTTGAAAATTTTGTACCTTTGTCTTGATAGGTTGTCACTTTTATATAGTGAATAAAAGTGTTGCTGAAGTACGGAGACTGGCAAATTTGGTGTTTAATACCATGTTTTTCCTTGGCCTTAGCTCTCTTTTGCCCTGGAATTTACTAGTTGGCTTTCTTCCTGTCCCTTCCGTCACTTTATTATTCCCAGTGGAGCCTGAAATCACTGATAACTGTTCTCTAGCCTGTCCTGTTTGACCATTGACTGTCTGATCTTTTGCATTTTCTAGTGTGTCGCAGTAGCAGTTGGGGAGGGGAGCAGTTGCCCAACCAGCTGGTGAGAGTTGAGTTTTGGAATGGGGGAGGTGAGGACTATTCTGGGGTTGGGATATTACTGTGCAGATTAAAGACTTTCACTCAGGGGTTCTGACCTTTTTGATTTTGAGCCTGCTGCCCCACCCACCCACCAAGCTCACACTCCCCACATTTGGTGGAGGCATCTTCCCTTTGCTGTTGGGGTTCAGAGCTAGACAGACAGTGCTGATGAATTTGCTTGCCCAAGCACTTACTCACATGAAACCTTGATTACACAGGGAGTCTGGAACACAAGTAGAGCTCTTGCCTTAACAGTTTACATGTCATATTTGTTGCAGTTTTATTTTGAGGAGCCACAGTTTGGGGGATAAGTTAATTTTCTTTAACATTTGCTAATCTCTTTCTTTAAAAATTCCCTGGTGTAAACTTACTCAAGTAAAGAGACTGATGTTTCTCTTGTTTCCTCCCTTTCTTTCTTCTTTCCACCTTTTCTCCCTTCCTCCCTTCCTCCCTTGTATAGTGAGTCTTTGTATGTAAAAATTGAACTCCAATTCTGGTTTCGTCCACTTACACTGCCCAGGAATGAAGTTGCATATTAATGCATTACAGCCACCAATCTCCCCTGGCTTACTCTTTCTCCACATTCTCTGTGATTAAAAATGTCCTTCTTGATTTCAACTCAGAGTACCTGAAAAGGCTCCTTGTTTAGTTAAGAGAAAAGCAAATTTCCCCAGGTAAGTTCCCATATGTTTTCTGTAAAAACTGGCACACACTTCCCTTGTATTTTACCCCTGTCAAATGAGGTCCTTGTAAGAGTAATCAGCCAGCCTAAGCCACTCATCTCTTTTTGCCTGCCTTTTCTTGGGTAATTTTAACTCTTTTGGTGCTGCTCAGGAGAGTTTGCCTCTTCCTGTCACAACAGAAGGGTTGGATTCCTGAGACTGCCACCTTCCTCTTAGTTTCCTCAGGTGAACATTGAGCTCCAGGACTGCTCTTCTGAATAGGGGCATATGCACAGAGGTGAGTTTTCCTTCAAGGCCCTGGGAAGGGCCCCAGCAAAAGTGTTCATATGTTCATTTCATTTTATAAAGTTTGAACATATTTTTTGCATGATTTTTCTTAAAGGAAGCCCCCCAAAGTGTACAAGCTTTAGGCCTTAGCTGACCTGCATCCACTCTTGAGTAGTTGCCTTCAAGAAACATTGAGTAAGAGCTTCTAACACTTTCAGTAATCACCAGATCCAGCTTCTTTCTCTGTGGCCCTCCAGTTGTGGTATAAAAGTGTGAAAAAAGGTGTTATTTTTCTAATTCTGATCTCTGAAAATGCAAAACAGCTGGTCATTCACAGTGTCTAAAAGGAGGCCTCAATAGAAACCGTGCCGGAGGGGATACTTCTAGGTTTGGGCAATCCATTCGTACATTGCAGTGGATACAGATTAACTTTTATCTTGTGGAGAGTTGTGTTTGGCAGTGAGTTTAAAGTTGTAGTTATTTCTCTAATATGCAATCACAGTCCCTTTTGAAAAAATACACTGGAATCTGTGAAATGCAGTGTAGCATAGGCACATACATAGAAACTTTAATTGTTCTCCTGGGCTCACGTACCTAAGTGGTCATTTTCTTCCTGTTTCTTCTCCCACTCCCATTACTTGCCAAATCTGTAAGTTGATTGTTTAGTTTGCGTTGCTTCTTGGAACTGTCCTGTCCTTAAAAAAAAAAAGTCTCATCACAATTACCGGGTTTATAATGTGAATTCATGTCTCTCTTTTACTCCTTTCAGTCTTGATGCTCTACTCTAAGCAGGTTGTGGTACCTGGAAGGGTCACCTTCAAGCTCCTCTATTCCTTGGGATTGGAGGATTTTAAAAACATATGACTTTATCACTCAAAGTGCTCAGCTCTCAGACTTCATCAATTACCCTCTCTGGTCAGAATAAGCCCACCATTCTGTGTTCCAGGACCTCCTTGGGGACAGGTGAGCTTATCTTTCCACCTCCGTCTCTCCTAGACACTCTTTTTATATTGTGTCCTAGCCATATTGTTTCCCAGGTATGCCTCCTATTTTGCAGTCTTCTGTTTTAAGATACTTTACTGGTTTGTACCTTGTGGGACAGTTGTTAAGTTTGTATAACACTCCAGACCAGATTTAAAAATTCTGAAAGGTGCTTTGTTTTATTTATTTTTAGTGGTGGTCAGTGTCCAAGTGCTCAGTGAAAAGGGTACCACCAGATTACTACAGAAACTTTCGGGAGCATCGCACTGAGTAGTTGTCCCCAGCTATGTCTTCTGCACCATGCCATGAGCAACTTCAGAGTGGGGATAAGCTCTCTGAATCTCTAGTGCTAGAACCGTGCAGCTGCAAAGTCTCTTGGACTAAAAAGATAGTTATATTTGTTTCTTATTCCTGTGATGCTTTCCTTCATTTGTTGAATAGAATTTTTCTTTCTGTATTTTGAATTGGTGCCAGACTCAATGGAAAAAGGAAATTGGATACTATTTCACTACTAATTGAGGTATCACTACTCATTAGGTATTTGAAGTGTTTAATTAAATGAAAAAAAATCTTCCAATGCTTTTTTGTATGTGTCAGAAAAAACTTTGAAAAATTTAAATGAATTAAAAAATTTGTATTTGGAAAATATACTTTGGCTAATTGGGTTGTTACATACATAACTTTGATTAGTAGTGATTGATTTAGTTTAAACCAGGCCTTGATATTTTATTTGGGTTACTTTTTTAAATTTGAAAATATTACTTTTTTTTATTTTTTATTTTTTATTTTTATTTTGGTATCATTAATCTACAATTACATGAAGGACATTATGTTTACTAGGCTCCCCCCTTCACCAAGTCCCCCCCACATCCCCGTTCACAGTCACTGTCCATCAACATAGTAAGATGCTGTAAAATCACTACTTGTCTTCTCTGTGTTGCACAGCCCTCCCCGTGCCCCCCAACACTAAACATGCTAATCGTAATGCCCCCTTTCTTTTCTTCCAGCCCTTATCCCTCCCTTCCCACCCATCCTCCCCAGTCCCTTTCCCTTTGGTAACTATTGGTCCATTCTTGGGTTCTGTGCTTCTGCTGCTGTTTTGTTCCTTCAGTTTTCTTTTGTTCTTTTACTCCACATATGAGTGAAATCATTTGGTACTTGTCTTTCTCTGCCTGGCTTATTTCACTGAGCATAATACCCTCTAGCTCCATCCATGTTGTTGCGAATGGTAGGATTTGTTTTTTTCTTATGACTGCGTAATATTCCATTGTGTTTATGTACCACATCTTCTTTATCCATTCATCGACTGATGGACATTTAGGTTGCTTCCATATCTTGGTTATTGTAAATAGTGCAGCGATAAAAACACAGGGGTGCATGTGTCTTTTTCAAACTGGAGTGCTGCATTCTTAGGGTAAATTCCTAGAGGTGGAATTCCTGGGTCAAATGGTATTTCTATTTTGAGCATTTTGAGGAACCTCCATATTGCTTTCCACAATGGTTGAACTAATTTACATTCCCACCAGCAGTGTAGGAGGGTTCCCCTTTCTCCACAACCTCTCCAACATTTGTTGTTGTTTGTCTTTTGGATGGTAGCCATCCTTACTGGTATGAGATGATATCTCATTGTGGTTTTAATTTGCATTTCTGTGACGACAAGTGATGTGGAGCATGTTTTCATGTGTCTGTTGGCCATCTGAATTTCTTCTTTGGAGAACTGTCTGTTCAGCTCCTCTGTCCATTTTTTAATTGGATTATTTGCTTTTTGTTTGTTGAGGTGTGTGAGCTCTTTATATATTTTGGATGTCAACCCTTTATCGGATCTGTCATTTTCAAATATATTGTCTCATACTGTAGGATACCTTTTTGTTCTATTGATGGTGTCCTTTGCTGTACAGATGCTTTTCAGCTTAATATAGTCCCATTTGTTCATTTTTGCATTTGTTTCCCTTGCCCAGGGAGATATGTTCAAGAAGAGGTCACTCATGTTTATGTCTAAGATATTTTTGCCTATGTTTTTTTCTAAGAGTTTTATGGTTTCGTGACTTACATTCAGGTCTTTGATCCATTTTGAGTTTACTTTTGTGTATGGGGTTAGACAGTGATCCAGTTTCATTCTCTTACATGTAGCTGTCCAGTTTTGCCAGCACCATCTGTTGAAGAGACTGTCATTTCTCCATTGTATGTCCATGGCCCCTTTATCGAATATTAGTTGACTATATATGTTTGGGTTAATGTTTGGAGTCTCTATTCTGTTCCATTGGTCTGTGGCTCTGTTCTTGTGCCAGTACCAAATTGTCTTGATTACTGTGGCTTTGTAGTAGAGCTTGAAGTTGGGGAGTGAGTTCCCCCCCACTTTATTCTTCCTTCTCAGGATTGCTTTAGCTATTCGGGGTCTTTGGTGTTTCCATATGAATTTTTGAACTATTTGTTCCAGTTCATTGAAGAAAGCTGTTGGTAATTTGATAGGGATTGCATCAAATCTGTATATTGCTTTGGGCAGGATGGCCATTTTGATGATATTAATTCTTCCTAGCCAGGAGCATAGGATGAGTTTCCATTTGTTAGTGACCTCTTAAATTTCTCTTAAGAGTGTCTTATAGTTTTCAGGGTATAGGTCTTTCACTTCCTTGGTTAGGTTTATTCCTAGGTATTTTATTCTTTTTGGTGCTATTGTGAATGGAATTGTCTTCCTGATTTCTCTTTCTATTAGTTTATTGTTAGTGTATAGGAAAGCCACAGATTTCTGTGTGTTAATTTTGTATCCTGCAGCTTTGCTGAATTCCGATATTATCTCTAGTAGTTTCAGAGTGGGGTCTTTAGGGTTTTTTATGTACAATATCATGTCATCTGCAAATAGTGACAGTTTAACTTCTTCTTTACCAATCTGGATTCCTTGTATTTCTTTGTTTTGTCTAATTGCCATGGCTAGGACCTCCAGTACTATGTTGAGTAACAGTGGGGATAGTGGGCATCCCTGTCTTGTTCCCGATAGCAGAGGAAAAGCTTTCAGCTTCTCGCTGTTCAGTATGATGTTGGCTGTGGGTTTATCATATATAGCCTTTATTATGTTGAGGTACTTGCCCTCTGTAACCATTTTGCTGAGAGTTTTTATCATGAATAGATGTTGAATTTTGTCGAATGCTTTTTCAGCATCTATGGAGATGATCATGTGGTTTTTGTCTTTCTTTTTGTTGATGTCGTGGATGATGTTGATGGATTTTCGAATGTTGTACCATCCTTGCATCCTTGGGATGAATCCCACTTGGTTATGGTGTACAATCCTTTTGATGTATTTTTGAATTCGGTTTGCTAATATTTTGTATTTGGGTTACTTTTTAAAAAATATTTCTAGATAGTAGGGAAGGACCATGAATATAATAGTGATTTAAATAAAGTAGAGGTTTAATTCGTGGATTCTTAATTTGAGTTGTACAGTTATTATGATCAAGTACTAAGTAAATAATACAAAGCAGGGCATATTATTTGAAGCTTTTATCAGCTCTTCCCAAATAGATCTTAAATCTAAATCAGTATTAAAAGTATCCCAAATAATATAATTATTTCATTACACAACCTGAGCTTTGGGTAAATTTGTAAACTCTTGAACCCTGTAATATGCAGAAGAGTAAGCTTAGATATAACATAAGCATAAATCATTGTGACTTACATAATTTATCTCTTCAGCAGAAATATTGTAGTCAGAGTAAAACTGCAGTCCTGGAAAAAAAATTTTTGATTGAGTTTTGTGGGACTAGAGGAGGTTTTACGGTTATGTTTATGTTTAGATTTAATTTGAATAGTAAGTTAAGATTTATAGTGAGCAGTGCTAGAATGCTTCTTTTAAAAGCTTACGAATAAAAGCAACATCTGAATCTGATTTTTGGGAACCAAGTTCAGGAAATATGGTATAATTCTAAGTTAATTATTTCCCTTAATTACACCTTATTTGCAAGTTGTGCGTTTACAATATTAACACGTGTAATTCCCTGTGATTGGATATGTTTAACTTTCTACTAGACTCAGGCTTTTCGATTTTTGGACTCCAGAAACAAGAGAATGTAAGACCTATCTTTGCTTGTATCACTTAATGATTATACTCTGATGTTTTCATTGCATGAAATACACACACCTGATTTACTTGAGAATAAAATGCTTCTAAGATTTAGGCATGCTTAGCTTCTATGACAGAATATTTTCTTCATCAATTAATATACAAATTCACTTTCTAAAAAACAATAATAATCAAGTTCATACACTATGTTAGGAAATACAGTGGATATAATGGTGAACAAAACAGAAACATTTCTTTCTTGCTCTCAAAGTATCTTAGAGTCTGGTAGGGGAGAAAAATGAGAAACCAGGCAGCCACAGTAGTGTGTGGTAAATGCTGGGGAACACTGAGGCCAGAGTCCCATCAGCACATACAGGAGCGTGCCAGAGACTTCTGGGAGGGGGTGACACGTTTGCCTTTTACTCTTCGGAGCTAACCAGGTGAAGTGAAGAGTGGCTAACAATGTTCCTGGCACAAGGAACAGCATTGGTAAAAGCCCAGAGTAAAGAGAAAACTGAGTATACTGAAGACTAGTGTCTTGCCAGTGGGTTTCAGCTGCGGACCAGTTCACTATGAATTCAGTATGACCAAAGAAATGACAGGAGCACATTCTTGGGGTGAAGGGTTATATCCAACTTTATTTCCACGGTATCTGTGGCTGGCCAAACACTAGAATCCTGTCCACTCAGAGCAAGTCTGTATGCAGCAAGCCGGTCTCTGCCTCTGGCCTTCTCTACCCCCGCAGCCGTCTCAATCTCTGTCCTCGGCACTGCCACCACTCCAGCCTCTGCTCTGCTCTCCTGCAACCTTGCAGCTGTGCCACCAGATTGCCCAGAGCACTGGGCGGAGCTCTTTATACAGAATCAGTAACAACATATTACCCACACATGTGTAGTGAGCTAGCCAACCAGGGCCAGGTGAGAATCCTGGCCATAGGAATTTTCACTTTATCCATAACTAGTATGTTAAAACTTAAGGCACATAAACCTCAGATAATCAGAACTCCCATTTTGGATTAGGAAATTTTTCTTTTGTAGTTTACTTTGATGAGAAGATGAGAAATGAGAACAAAGTTATTGGTTGATTTCCTCCTCCCTTATAACAGAAATAATCACTTATTTTAGAAAATTGAATTATGCAAAACCATCAAGAATTTAAAATCACTAATAATCATATTACCCACAGATAACCTTACTTGTCATTTTGTAACTATCCTTTCACATTTTTTCCTATGCATTTTTAATTTTATAAAGTTGGTATGATACTGAACATTCTGTTTTGTATCTGATATTTTGTATTTAATATAAAAGTCATTACTAATTTTCATATCCTTTGAGTACTTATAAAATAAGAATTTTAATGGCCATATAATATTCAGTCATGAACCATTATTCATTTATAGAGCCCCCATTATGGGAAGTGTAGGTTGTTCCCAGTTTCTTGCTCATTAATATTGCTGCAATTAATGTATTTGAATTTAAACTTTTGACTAAGTTTCTGAGTATTTCCCTAGGGTAATAAAAAGGTATGTCCTTACTTCTGCACCCCTGATATTTTTTTGTAGTTAAACTGCTTGTTGACTATCACCACCCTCCCAAATCAGTCTAGCCTTGATGTGAGATCTTAAATCTAGATCTTCAGATCTTCGGCATTTAGACCAGTGCTTTCCAAGATACCTGCTTGAAGAGCAAATTTGGAAATTAGTCTATTTACATTTATACAAGTAAAAGCATAAGTTGAACTGGATGTTATATGGCTGGACATGAAATGTAAGACTGGTGTGTTATGTTGCTATAAATGTGAAACTACTATATCCATTTTTTTACATGTCTTTAGAAATGTTTTATCCAGGGAATTTTTTTAAAACAGAGGAATTAAATCTTTTTTAGAGAATGATCTTTAACTGTTGGTTAAATAACCTTACTGTCAGTGACTTGGTATATATCTTATTAGATAAATAACTCTGTAGATTTGAGAATCAAGAAAAACATAATTGTTTCTTGGGTAAGCATTTTTTTCTTAAAGATGTCAAGAGGTTATTTTGCATAAACTAGAAGATCCTAACAGGAACCAATTGACTGAAAAGGGATGGGTTTTTTTGCAGATTTTGTGCTGTATCAGGGCTGAAGTCCTGTTTTCTTCATCTGTTCATCCTCTGTGCACTGTAGTGCCAGTCATATCATACTCAGTAAATGGGCCCAAAAAACACTTTAAAACTAATAGCTTTACGGAGATGTAATTCACCTATGTAGGCTGTTTTTATAGGTTTCAGTGGTTTTTAATATATTCAGAATAGTGTAACCACCATCACAATTAAAGAACGTTTTTAAACACATTTAAAATTTTAACTATGACCCCCAACACTGCCATCCTCTGCAGCTGTAGGCAATGGCTGATCGCTGTATATGTCTATGGATTTGCCTATTCTGGACATTTCATACAAATGGAATCGTGTTGTATGTGGTATTTTGTGACTGTCTTCTTTCACTTTATTTCACCAAAGAATATTATATGTGTATATCATATTTTTCTTTTTCCATCTACCAGTTGATGGACAATATTTTTTAATACCTTAATGCATTTGTGTAGGCTTATACTACAAAATAAAGAACTAAGGAAGAAGTAAACTTGCAAGACCCCAAATTGGAGATGCGTTCAAAGTTTATTAGTGGTGAAGGTTATATAAATGAGTTTACAATTAAGTTCCTGTGGTTGTTGGGTCTATGGGAAGAGTATCTCATCAATCAGTGTATCTTGTCAGTTCTCTCTCTTGAATACTTCTTAAGTCTGCTCTCTTCTCCGTATCTCTGGTAATTTAAGCAACACCTTTCATTTGGTCATTGAGTTACCTCTACCATCCCCTAAAGCAGGCAAAAGGAGCATTTCTAAAAGGTCATTTTCCCTTAGGAATCAGAATTCCTTATCATAGCCTGTAAGGTTACCTCACATCAGGCTCTTGCTGCCTTTCCTGCTCTCCCTCTTCTAGTCTCTATTTTGTATTTAACAAAGGATAATAGAGTTCTTTCTGAAGTTGTTAGGCACCCTTAATTTCAGCTTGTACCACTTCAAGAACTATGTGTTAAGGACCCCTTTTGGAGCCTGGTGTAGTGGGTGGAAAGAGCTCATGAGGTCTAGGGTCCACTGTACATCAGAAACATACTTGTTTCCTTTGAGCCTCTTATCTACAAAATAGAGATAACACCTTATGAGTTGTCATGATTAAAGGAGATACTATGAAAGTATCTGACACATGTATGTACTAAATAAATTATGTCCTTTCATTTTTCATTTAGATTGTTGGTAGAATGTAGTGGCTTAAGTGAGTTTGATATCAACCCCCCTCTTTTTTCTGGAAAGAGAGATAGATTGTGATGATTTCCTGTAGTAGTTAAGGGCTTTTTCCTTCCAGAGTCTGTATTTCTGTCTCAGAATCCTGTTTTTGGGAAGTCTCTGGAATTTTATTACTACTCTAATGCCTTTGCCTATCAGCATTACTTCTGTGTGTTACACCTGTAAAAAGGCAATCATTTATTGCTGTTTTTTTCTAAACTAGATTTTCTAAAATATTTTATTTCTAAAGTATCTTTATGATATCCTCATTATAAAACTGTCCATTTAAAGAACAAGAAAATTCAGAAAATAGAGAAATAAAGAGAAGATAAAATTCAATTGCAAGCCAGTCACTTCTGTGACCATTGTGGTTTATGATTTTTCCAAACTGTTCTATGCATATATATACACACGTGCCTATAGTTTTTGAAATAGAAGTTGGTGATGTTTTGTTTAGTTACTGTTTCCATTTACCAGTACAGGTGTCTTTCAGGGTTGGTATGATGGATGTATATGATTTTTTATGGCTGCATAGGATTCCATTGTATGGGAGTACCATAATTACTGTCACCAGACCTCTTTGGATGGATATTTAGGTTGTATCTAACTTTTGGTTATTATAAACAGTGGTGGCTTTCATTGTGAAATCATGAGTGATCCTGTTATGCCTTTTACCTCCTGAGTTAACGATTCTCATGAAATAATTTCCCTGAGGTTTAACATCAGTTCCAGTTTAAACTTGCTCTACTTACTTTTCACAGGTCTTTTGTAATGTTACCACTCATGTAACCATACTTTCTCCCCTTTCATTTCCATATTTTACTCTATCTGGTGCTAGTTTTCTGATTTCTTCATACCTCCACCTTCATTTATCTTGGTAAAACTCTTCATTTTCTCTTTGCCCCATGCTGCTGTACTGTCTCAGGTTAAGTTATTCCTTTATATTGGTTAACGTATCTTTCCATTTTGCAATTGATTCTTATGATTAAATTCATTAATTTGTTTCCATTATATTTTCCATCACCTCATCTCAAATTTGGGATTATTAAATATTTAATCTCATTAGTTATTCTAAAAAAGAGTGCTTGCTTCTAAATAAAAGAATCAGTGAAGTGGTTTGTATTGTGTAGTTCAAAAGACATATCTTTACAGTTAATTGCCTGTTGCCCTAAATTGGCATATTCCTAAGGTTATTTGTAACCTTGGACTGGTTTTCATCCTTTTGGATCTGGGTTTTGGCTCACAGCCCATTGATTATGTCCTTAAGGAATATTAACCATTTTAAATAATTTTAATTTAGTGCTAAGTAAATCATATTGTATATTATAAAGCCATAGTTATTAAACATGAGCATGCATCTGAACCACTTGGAGTTCTTGTTCAATCCCAGACTGCTGGGCCCTACCCCCAGACTCTCTGACTCAGTAGATCTTGAAAAAGGCCTGAGAATTTACATTTCTATCAGTCCCTTGGTGCTGCTATTGCTGGTCCCCAAACCATGCTTCGAACATCAAAATCACTTTGGATTATCTGTGCTCTTTGTAATTATCTATATTCTTTATCTCTTTATACTAGTGCACATTACAGATAAAGCTGATGATATGTTAGTAGAGTTGTCACTTGTTTAAAAAAAAAAAAAAGCTTACTGGCAAAATACAGAAAGATTGATGGATACAGAGCTATAGCCTGATGATGTGAGGAGTCCGAGTTTATGGTCCTGGGTGGTTTAGTCCAAAACAAGATTCCTTAAATTTCTTACAGTCTTTGTTTTCTTGCAGAAAAAATGTAATTGACATCATATCTCTCCTGTCCCTCCACCTCTTAAATCTGCATGCAGACCTCAGTGTGTTAAACAGTTCACAGTGTCAAACATCTCAATTAAGAAATGCCTATGTGTGTTTTAATAAATGTTCAAAGTAGTTTTAATAGAGGCACTATCATAAGGTCTTACCATGGTAGGGATTTAGAACTTGGATGAGGAAAATATCTTGAAATCATAGATATTTCAAAGGCTTTGGAAGTCAGAGCTATAGGACAGGTGGTGGTCTGTGGTGGTGTTCTGTATGTCCAGGTCTGCAAGAACACAGAGTTGACCCAGAAGAAAGGATGTGAGAGAAATTTAAAAATAGTGGTATTGAAACTCTCATTGGATATGTTGGTTCATTGGATCCAGGTTCAGTTTGGATTCTCTGATACCTTATCAGATATAACTAGTATTTGTTACACTTACTAGCATACTGGCAATTGGATCTTTGGGTTTGATGTTCCTTCTACCTGACAGTTGAGATGTGGGAGATGTATAAAACCCTTTGCAGCTGGCTGGCAGGCACATTACTTGTATTTGAATAGAAAGGATACACTATTAGAAAAAGTACAAGAGAAAAGAGTTTTTATAGAGGGTCACATGGCATGTAGGTGTATGAATGGCACAGAGGTGTGTGAAAGGTGAAGCTACAGTAACACTTGGCAGCTGGTAAGAACATAGTACAGAGTAAGATGAACAGGAAGTTTCCTCTAAGCACGTCAGCCTCTTATGTTTAGACTCTATTAAAACATCATTGATTTAGCCAGAGATGCTTCAATTATATTGTAGAGACATGTCCCTTGTTCTCTGTGAGTTGTAATTAAAAATTTTTTCATAAAGCCTTTTTGGCCATTATTTTACTATCATTATTGTGTTCTCCCTCACCCTTTTTTTGGTGGCATAACATGTGTGGTCTTTTCTTCTTAAAAATTAGGAGAGTTAATCTCAGCAGCGTAAGAAACCTTCTGACACAGAAAACATTTGCCTAAAGTGTACCCATGTGAGCAATGGGCTGGGCATATACTACAAGACAGGAGTAAAAAAGGCTTTTTGTTGAGAGTGACAGGCATACAGGACAAGCAAAGTTGAACTTAAATCCTTTCATTGATATTGGAAAGTCATAAGTCTTCATGTGACACTGCCACATTCAACTCCCTGTGATCTGGAGCGGTGTAGCCTGTACTATAGTGTGTGTGTGTGTGTGTGTGTGTGTGTGTGTGTGTTCAACTCACTGTGATCTGGAGCTCTGTAGCCTGTACTATAGTGTGTGTGTGTGTGTGTGTGTGTGCGTGCGCGCCCACAGTGTAAACATTTTATGAACTGCAGTGTCTGATCCATCCGTCTGTCTGGGCAAGGATGTCCCTTGATAGTAAAAAGAACAGCAATCAGGACAGAATTGGTCAATGCGGCATGTCTAATGGTGAGAAGATATTTGAAGGACTCGCTATAGACACAATAGTCTCTCTAAATAGCCTCTTTGCACCCGGAGTCTTATTGCAAACAGGTTCATTAAGGAGAGACATTCTGACACACAGCATCACAGTAATGAAAGTAGCTCTGTTTTTCTAATATTGTATCTTGCCACTGCAGTTATGCTGCTAGTACAAGATTTCCCTTGTGTTGTTGTATATTTCTCCAGAAAAAGAATCAGTCTTCATAGAATATACAATTATTTTGTACAGGAATGTATAACTCATACCTAAGATCCAGTACTCCCTGTTTATGTGCACTAGTGCAAAAATAATTGGCAAACACATCTTCCAGACCAAAAGATTCCAGCACCTTCAATTTGTTGGCCTAGAAGATGTTGAATCAGAGTTATAATAAACTTTAAAAAAATGTGTAATGTTCAAAATGGATTTGTGATCAATCATAAAAGAAAAAAATATTAGTACAGTTTCCCATGAGGTATAATTTTTTTCCTAGTGTTTTAGGCAACTCCAGTATAGTATCTGTTCAAAGAGGGTAAAAATACAAAAGGTTTTCATCCACCGAGCTTTACATATAACTACTATATGATGACTTAAGCTATTGGGTTTTCTGCCTGTTTATGTACAACATGAACATTATGAACATGGAAAAAAAGGTTATACTGGTTTAAAAGTAGATATGGAAAATTTAATATGCTCAACTGGGAACAATGGCATATTAAAAAAAAACACTCATGACACAGATCTAATAATTCACTTGCCCCTGTAGGAGAAGGGTATCAGCTCTGATACTGGCTCATAGTTTATTTTTATATACACCCCTGGTCCCTGCAGTATACCCAGAATGTGGGTTCCAGAGAAAAGAAAGAAAATAATCTGTAGGGAAATCAGACTGGAGACCTTTCATTAAATACATTGTACTTTGTATTGTGTCATTCACAGAATCTTTCAAGAAATAAAGAAAGGAAAAACCTGTTATCAGTCTGCATGTGTGAAATATTGTATTTGAATACTATCGTTTGTTTTAAGATTAAGGCTGAGGCTGCAGACATATTAGTTATTATTCACTTACATCTGGTAGATAATGCAACAGGGATTTAAAGATTCTTTTTCCATTTCTAGTCCCCACCTTCCTCTGGCCCCCAAAACAATGTCAAAGATACTACTTAAAAACTATGCTGATAAAATATTTTGTTGGACATGTTGCCTCTTTATAGAGGATTGGGGTGGTGAGGGTAATAAAATCAGCTATGAAATTTTTGCTGGAGTTTGTCATTTAGTAAAAGATGCATTTCTTGGGAAAATTGGAGAAAGTGTTAAATATATTCTTTCATGAGGAAAAAAAACACACACTAAGGGTGTAACTGAATAGTGACACCTTTGTCAAGTTGAATGTCCTTTGGAGTGAGCCTTTTTGTCTTGTCATTGTTGTGCATGTATTGCTGTTGGTGGGCCTTTAAAATCTGTAAACGTTCAATCTTTTTAGCTGACTGTTCATGCAGGATATGCTAGGCAAGCCAACTGTGACACATATTCTGCCTATACTTGTAGCTGTCTCTTGGACATATTTGAACACACACCTTAAACTAACTAAACCTGGTGTGCCATATAACAGTATTTAATGAACTTCCAGAATAGCAGGTATTAAGAGTTAGGTTTTTATGTCAGATATCTGGGAGCACATTGTCCTACATAGTCTGATGAGAGATTTATTATTTCTAAAGTAGCCTATGTTGAAAACCTTGTTTTAAGAAATAGAGGGTTACAGGCCTATCATTCTCTTGAAATTGATAGCTTTTTTCACACCTGTTAGACTCATTGCCACCTCTTGGGCTGAGGACAGATAGAGCACCACTTAAGATTTCAAGTTGCTAGTAAAAATAAATAAATAACTTTTTTTAATGAATTGGGGGTAGGTCTTTGGAAAAGTAGGGATGTGCTCTTCAGTGCAGAACTTCTGTGAAATAGCCCCTGGGAGATTGGTTATCATAGTCATTGTGGATAACATCTTAATTTAGAGGCTGTTGCTCCTGTATTCATGTATATCATTTTGGTGCTGTTCCTCTGCTCCTTCAAGTACCTGTCAGTTTAGTTCTTAAGCTGCAGACCAAATTTAGAGTTGCTGATGTCATTTAATACTTTGGATTTGGAAGTACTTTCTGACTGTCAGTGGCTCATTGGATCATTAAGAAATTGTCTCTCTATTTTTCAAGGTTGGGTAAGGTTTGGGGAGAGCTTTCTTATTACCACTTTTTTTGTTTTAATTAAGCTGAAGAGTACAACAAGTCCATCTGTATGGATATTTAGGGTTGGCCCTGATCTTAAAGTGACAATGGCTGGGCATCCACTGTCAAGTCTCCTGTATCTCCACATGACCAATCTCTCACATTCTGAGATCTGGACTCACCTCGTAGATGAGCAGTGAGCCATGGTACTGTGCTAGGTACCTCTGCTGTCGAAGTACTTCGGGAAGAAATGAGCTGTTTTGACCCATGACTGCTGGGCTTAACATTCATTTGGGGCCAAGCAACCCTTGGGCTGCACACATGCAGCACTTTGTAGCCCCTCCTCCTGGGGTCTGTGTAGGTTTCCTAAGGTCCCATTTCTCTGCATTGCAATAGGGTTCCAGACTCAGGATGGTTGTTTATCCCAGAGCACTTCCTTAGAGCCAGGGAACAGCCTGTAGACTGGTTTACACTTTGCAGCACTAGGCTTTTTTCAGGATCACAAACAAGCTTCAATGGCAATGAGGCTCCATCCAAGTTTATATAGTAAGACGTAGCAGATTTTTGTTAGCCGAGTTCTTACTGTGAGCCAGACCTTCTGCTAGGTACTTTAGTCTTCACATGAAGGCTGAGATGGAGGCGACTTTTCCCCTTTTTTGCAGGTGAGGAAACTGTCACTAGTAAGAGGCAGTGTTGGGATTTTCAGATCTAAGCCTGATCATATATCAAGTCTGTGTACTTTATGATTATTTGACATAATTCCTGTGGGGGGGCTTGCGGAGCTCCTCTCTCTGTTCCCTTGATTCTCATGCCTGTAGTGACTCCTTTCCTGTCCTTTGGGGCCAGTCACCTACTAGCCAGGTGACCTTGTTAGTCCATTCCTTGAGTGAGCTGCATTTCCCCTATCAGTGAAATGAGGGAGAATGATAGATAACTCCTATTTAACCTGGTTTCAGGGATAATGTTTCTGAAAATACATGTTATGTATTGGACGTCTTCTGTATACCAGGCTCTGTGCTGGCACCTCCAGTACAGTGGTGATAGGTGCAGACATGGTCCCTGCCCTCATGAAGCTGCAGATGTGCTGACATGTCAAGATATGGAAATAAAAATTTAACGGTGTTACTTAGTTACGTGCTGCATGTCTAAACCATATTTAGATGTTAAACTGAGTTTGAGTTGAAGTCATAGTCTGAACAGTTACTAAACTGACCCTGGGTCCTAATGATACTGCTTAAAGAAAGCCCCGTGCTCTTTTGGGTATCACCTGGATGCAAAGCTTTTTACATAAATTCTCTACTATTGTTCGCATATCAGGTTCCTTTTAGGTCAAAGATCTGGCATTTCTGCCTTCTCCCTTTTTCTTGGCTTCCTTCCCCTCTCATTCTCTCCTAACCTTCAGTGTCTGCTTGTGCCCCCTTTTCTTAGTCCTTCACCTTTACCTGTTCTGTTTTCTACCCTTCCTCTGAGCCCACTTTAAATTTAACTCTCCTACAGATCCTAGCTCACTCTTACATCCAGTTCTATCCCTCATTTGATAAATGTTCTTTTAGGACACTAATCCAGATTTTACATTTATTTTTGTGTAGGCAATCTGCCTGTTTCTCCAAGTAGACAGAAAGTTCCCTGAGAGTTGGGACCACTTCTCTGCCCCTCTAGTACCCATCCTAGGCACAAGTCTGTTTCCAAATATTGAATTAAATTGGATTTTTCCCCCTCGTTTTCTCTGGAATAGCTCATCCTCTTTCACCTTTAATGTTTCATATATTCTACCTAGGTGTCCCATTGGCCTGTTGAAACAAACACTAAACACATTTCCCAACTCTGCATTTCCTGCTTTTTTTCTAATTCATAATAAGTGTCTCCATTGTCTTCCTCATAACCCAGTCAGCCTCAGTTGCCCCCAAGCATTTCCAAAGTCCCCCATCAGCCATCATTTTCTGGGTAGGAAGATCTCTTTAGGGAAAGATTCCCTGGTATCTCTCATTACTCCACACCGTCACTGCCCCTACTTGGTGTGGGGTATAACGGATGTCCTTGACTAAATCGCTATCTAGTCTTGTCACCTCTTTCCCTGAACCTAGTAGTCCTTCTAAAACAAAGGTCTAATCATGTCAGATCTTAAAAGCCTTTGATAGCTGTTCAAGTATTTACTAGTTAAATGATACTGTATCTGGGATTTATTTTAAAAGTATCCAGTGGAGGAGGGAAGGAGGTAAAGAGGATTAGGGAGACGGTCGGTGAAATAAGACTACCCATGTGCTGATAATTGGGGAAGTTGGTGGTGCAGATCACAAGGGCTTATTTTACTACTTAACATTTGTATATGTTTGAAAACTTCTATAGTAGAATTAAAAAATAAAACACAGCCAACTTTGGCTGTACACTATGTAGATAATATCTGAACTTCTTGGCAGAGCATGTGTCGTGCTCAGACTCCCTCCCCAGTCTCTTGTTTGGCCTCTGATCTCTCAGCTCTCTAGGCTGACTTTCTACTCTGCTTCCTTCCTTGCCCTGAGCATTGATCTGAAAGCCTTGGTTGTGCAGATAGATCCTCTCTGGCCCACTTGGCTAGCCTGAGGAGGTCTTCTCTCCTTTTGGCTCACATATCCCTTTGATGGACCTATTTTAGAACCTATCGTACTATTTCTGTGTATGGTCCCTACTTTGACGATTTTCCAAACCCAGAAGGTTCTTACTCCCCCACTTCCAATTGCAGTTCCGCTAATGCTCATTGTGTGCCTATTGAGTGTCAGTCACTTCATGAGTGTTTGAGATTTTAAATAGAATAGTTACTTTTCAGCCTGTAACGAGTGATCCACCACCCAGTGTTTTGGGTGGACCTTGGCAGTGGATTCTGTCCCTCCTCTTCACCCCCAAGGTCATCCCAGACTCTTCAGGGAATGAAATATGTATTATTGAGAGATATGTAGGTAAACTGCTGTATGAGTATAAGATAGCCCAATATTCATTAACATGTCAAAATTCTTCACCCAGCTTTTGTGTCCTTAATGGTGACTTTAAAAATTGTCAGGCTCTACATTTACACTTAGGTCTTCCTCCCCCCTTCCAGTCCATCCCGTTAAACTGGGTGAGAGAGTTGTTTTTGCCACCCATGGTTTCTGGGAGGACAGCCTGCAGCCAGCCTTCTGCTGGAGCCCATCCTAAAGTCCCTACGCCAGGCTCTAAGGTGAACAGAAGCTCACAACCTCTAAGTCCTTCATTTGTTTCTGGTCACTTGATTATTCCAAACTCCTATAGGATTCTTGAGCCCAAAGGTAAACGTAGAAAATGTTTAAAAGATTTGAGAAATGAACTAATTTTTGTGGCCTGGAGAAGTGAAGACCAAGGTATGAGTTAATTGCTGTTTCCAAAACACATGAAATAATTTTACACGGAAGGTGGTGCCAGCTGTTAGCCATTTGAGTGAAAACAAACAAAAGGACTTAGGTTGTAGCTGGAGGGATTTTAGTTAGGTAGAAATTTCTCATTCAGTGGTTCTGGGTGGGAACTGGGTTCCCTTCCCAGTAGATTGTTGATTTAGGTCCAGATTGAGGGCAGTAGGGTGGATTTGAGGAATTTAAGCATCCTGAAAATGAGGCTTCCTGATTAAAAAATCAGCAGCTGTGATTGCCCTCCGTGCTCAGAGCCACAGAATTGAGGATTCCCCTCATTCCTCCCACCTTCCCCCAAGTTGAAAGAAATTAACCTCAATTAAAGAAAATAGTGATGGATGGCTGTAGAGATAAATATGATATATCACACAGGAAAAACTACATTAAAAGAATATTAAACTTGGGACAGAAAACACTAAAAATGAAGAAACTCACAGTTAAGGTTGAAAAGTGATACTGTTTACATCTCTGCTAATATGTAGACCTAATAGGACACATTAAGAAATAACGAGTATGTCCTATTACGCTCAGAAGTAAGTTTTTTTACTTGATTCACTCATCTTAATATACAGTTTCATTGCCCAGCTTTAATTAAGGCATCATCCTTGAATGATTATAGCCCATGGAAAAAAACCTGTTATTTTTACTAGGAGAGTTTTGGTGTTAAATATTAAGTTTTGGAGCAGGCCAGGTGGTGTTTCTGTGACTCTGTGCACTTCAGTACCTGAGCATATTTCAGCTTTCTAAAGTCAAGAATTTCATTTGAAAGACACTATTGTTTTTTTTTACTTACATGTTCATAGCAACTTAATAGTAGTTTTAATAATGTTGAGTAATATCTTTTTTTTGTATGTATTGAAAGCAAAATTTACCTTTTATCCCTTCATTCCAGGGGTGAGTTTTTGCTGCTCAAGAATAGACCTAAAATTTCATACGTGTATTTTAAGCAAATCCCTGCATTGTAAGGGTCAGAATCAAATCCAGTCACATTTTTAATTTCTAAAATCACATGATTTCATAGGTTTTACTAGAAAACCTCCTTTACTTAAAGTTTTTACCTAATAAGTTTTATCTGTTTACTGTGTGGTTTTGTGTATGTATGTTTGTGTGCATTCACCATATCGGGGACAAAAATTGCCCAGTTGGGCCTGGAGTAGCATGGTTTCAAGGTAGACTATAACTAGAGTAAACATTTGTATATGGTAGAGCTTGCATAGTACAAAAGTTATCCATGGTTTCTTCATCCTTTCTCTGACTCCAAAGGATTGCTACCTTTCCCTAAACTAAGAGCCAAGAAGAAACAGATGACTTTCCAAAAATCATGCCACAGTAAGTTTCTTAAACTTCCTGAAGAGGATGGATCTCCCCCACTGCTGTCCCCTGTTCTTCCATTTTTAGAATTTTGAGTTCCTTCCTTGATGAAAAGCTTATTAGTGGAAGCACACAGTGAAAATTAACCTGCCTCTTAAATGACTAAGCAATGAAGAACAAACTGAATTTAGCAAATTCAGATACCGAACCTTAAGATTTTATTTTTAAAGCAGAAGGAGATTTTTCTTACTATTTGAAAAGTGTAATTATATGCAGGTAAGTAAAATCACACCAACTTGTGTAATTCTGCAATAATAAAATGCAGTTGGGTTAAAAAATGTAATATTAGTAATTTTATGGTAGGAAATATGAGCCACAATTATTATAGGAGTTTTCTATTTTTGTTATATTAAAGGTGAATCTTATAAAAGGGCTGATGAAATTGCCATAACTGAAATTATTTTTAGCCTATAGAATTTATTGCATACTAACCCAGCTAATATTAATTTGGATACATGATGGGGAGCTACTCATGGTCTCTTGTCACACATTTTTAGGTTGAGTTACCTCCCAGATGAATGAGTATATGTTTCCAATGTTTTAGAAAGTTCAGGGGGCTAAAAATTGAGAGAGAGAGTTGAAAATAAAAATGAAACTGAGGTTACCTTTTCTTCTGGTGGCTACTTCAGGACACCATGCACAGTCTCTGTTTCTTAGTACAGAAAATGGAATCTGTAAGCCTGTTTGGAGTTTTAAATACAGTATAAATGCAGTGTATCATTATAAGTATGCAAACATGTTTTAAAACAGGGAATTGTATGGAAGCAATTACTGGCAGTAAGTGAGCTACACACCCCAAGAATGGGTTAGGGCCAAAAAATTGCAGGTTTGTAAACAGAATTAATTAAGTGTGGGTGGGAAAGAGAGCAAGGTTAACTTTTATTAGGAACCAATCCCACCTCTTATTTTAATTCTGATCACATACTTGGGTAACCCAAATAAATAAGTAATAAAAAGTTCATATTAGGATTAGGTTATTCTTTTCCTTTGGTATGGTCTTCCAGTGGGGATGATTAATTTTTATAGTAGGAGGAAATGATGTACATAAATAGGAACATGACCAAATGCATGTATAGCTCTGCAGTTTTCAAACTTTAGGCCTTGTTATGGTTAAAAATGTTGTTCCCACCCTTTGAGACATGAAACTTGAGCATTCTTTAGCTGGGTGTGTTGTGCTCATCTTCAACAGATTTAATGGGATGTAGGAAGGTTAGATTTTACCATCTGGAAGTAACAGGGTCTGCACTTTCCTCCCACTCACCACCAGCTTGGAGAAGACCCTGCTGATAGGTGTCTCTCCTTTCTGTTCCCTTCAGTGTGTACTTTTTGTTTACTGTTTAATGTCACATGAAATCTCCCTATCTCAAGGTGATTTTGCATTATAATATGGGGGATCTTAAAAATCAAAGGGAAGAAAATTTCTTATTATGAGCTTGTCTACCAACAGATTCTTTGGAGCATTTGGCCTTCATTGACATCAAATTTAAGCAGATCTGTTTTCTCAAGCCAATGTCACATAACTCCATGCCAGAGAGCTGTTTTGGGTTGGACTGCAGGATGAGTGAGGAGCCATTTAAGCAGCACTGGGACTAGCAGCCTCTTAACTGTTATCAGAACACTTTATTGATGAGTGAGGACTTGGTCAAGTTACTTAACCTTTCTTCCTTGATTTTCTATTATGTAGACTGGAAATGATAATATCTGCCTTTGATCTCATAGGGGATGCTTCAATCCATTAAAGTCATTAAAGCACTTTAAGTAAGGTAGAAGACACTAGATGCAAGGCATCTTCATTTCATCATTACTGTTATTTTATTGCAGTGCTACATACAAAGGGGAGCCTTTCTTAAAGCAAAATAGTTAAGTCTCAGGATGAGCTCTCTGGACTCCGTAGTTGGCAGGGCACATTCAGAGGTCAAGTTACCTATCTCCCCACTCTTGAGGCCAGACTGTCCCTCCCTGCCACTGTTAGTTTGTGAGCAGAATGCAAAACAAAAGCAAGAACACAAAACTGAAAAAGAAAATTGAGACAAATGGGCTATGGCCATGGTCTACCTCCTATTTTCCTGGGAGGTGTCTTTGGTGTTGAGCTTCCTAACGTGGGACTGCTGGTACCTGTCCTGATGCTCTCGTCTCCCCTTCCTGTGGGATGCATACTCAGACTGTGGACTGTGGGCTTTGATTCATCCCCACTTAAATTCTAATTTTCTTTGTTATTTTGAAAAACCATTTCTCTACAAAAGAGAAAAAAGTTTGAGGGAAGTGTAGGTAAAGATCTTTGCATGTCTTTGGATAATGTTCAGAGGCATTTTGTGCAAATGATTATGTTTGCTAGTTCAACTGCTCCTGGCGTTTTGTCTCCAATACTTCCTCCTTCACACCTCATACAGTATTCCAGAAGGAGATGCACTTCTATATGGCCTTGGATGGCACCAACTTGATGATATCCATGAGAAAATAGAAGGTCAGTCCTCACCTCCCAGAGACGAGACCTTGCTTCCTGGAGTACAGGTTCTTTGAAGCTCAGGGGTCTCACTTGTCTAAAATAACCTACCCTTCCTATATCTTAACTTTCTGAAACTAATGAGTGTGATTACATTGATTCTTCTTGGTTAAGAGAGTTTGCTAGTTTCTTCCTAGTGTTCATTGTTAATAGTTGATGCTCTGAGTACCCTGATATATTTTACTTTTACTACCTAATTTCTGGACTGATGGTTCTTATACATCATCCACATGTAACTTGGTGGCACTTCCAGTTTGGTCAGCTACAAAGTACTCATTCCTCAGACAGTGCTTTGTAGTTAGAGGAAGTGCAAGAGAATTAGGTTTCATGGTCTGAAATACTGTTCATCAGAAATACTATGTGGAGAAACCTACAGAAACCACTGCAAGTACTGAAGAATTACAAAGCCCTCAAATAAATTTGAATTGATCAAAACTTTAATTCATTATTTGTTATTTGGTTTTATAACTTTTCCTCGACTAGAATCCTTAAGTTACAAATATGCTGCTTTTTAATACAAGTAGAATGATAAACTTTTCCAACGCCCCCCCTGTTCCCCAAGGATTAGGGTCTAACAATGGATTTTCTAGTATTGATTGTTTGGGAAGTCTTAGGTGAGATAATAATTTTGTATTTAAAGAATCACGGTTTTGAAGGGAGGGAGGAAGAATGCAAGTACATGAAATAGGGATTATTTGGAAATTGAAAAATCAGGGACATATATGGCTGTAGAGATATAATAACTAGCTTTCAGAATCAAGAGTAAAACAAGTGAAATTACCTCTTAAATTCTAGCTAGCTATTGCTACCTCTGTGCCCGCATTTTTTTTCTTGTTTTTCTTTTTATACCAACATGGGAAGATTCTTAAGTGTGGATCAGGGCTAACAAAACTTTTTTGTTCAATGTTACCTACTTTGTTTTGAAGAGATGTTGCAGGACCTATTAGCTTTTTTTTCCCCGTTTGCCTTCTCTTCCCCAAATTTCATGTCAACAATTGAATTCTCTATTAGAGACCAAACAATTTAATTTGCCATGCCACCTTCTCTTTTCTGGTTAGATACACCTCCTGGGGAGTTCACAAACTATTTGAATGGACTATTGGGATTTTTATGTTTACTGAGTGGTCAGACGGCATCATCCTTGGAGGTGCCCCCGAACCAGTGAGACTGTGGAAGTAGATGGGCATAAAGCAGAGAGTTATCTGAGATCCCCTAGTATTCATATTCATATAGTTGATAGCCAGGTTTGGGTTTATCCTGGGTTGGACTGTTTCTCAACCTTTTTTCTACTATCAGAGCCTGAGGAGCCCTTTTTAGACATTTTATCCTAATCCTTGCCCCATCTCCCCTATTAATCTTAAAGAATAAGATTTTGTTGGGTAGCATTGAGTTTTGAAGGAGCACAAACTGTTGTAGTATCTAAAAATATTGTTCCCTTATTGGGAATATGTGGTTTAGAACCAAAATTAGACAGACAATTTTTCCAGCTTTATTGAGATACAATTGACATAGAATGTATATAATTTTAAGGTGTACAATGTGATAATTTTATGCATGTATATATTGAGAAATGATTACCACAGTAACATCAGTTAAGACCTCTGTCACCTCACTTAATTACGTTCTCTTGGTAGAGGGATATACACATTAGTCAACAGCTTGTCTATTTAGAGTCTAGCCAATAGTGAGTACATTTTCTTAAAGGTGAGTACAGCTGTAGTGCTTTGGTTATTAGTAGTCACCTTGGAGGTTACATTGAATTTGTCTTTCGACGTTAGTTTTAATATAAAGATGAGTACTTGGTGATATGCTTAGACAGGCTTTGTTAGGATAATCTCCTATCTTGCCTTCCCCCATGAAATAGCATTACAAACTTTTGTTACAAAAATAACAAATTCTCATTACAAATAAAATTCAGAAAATACTTAGGTTAAAATTTTCTGTTTCCAAAAAGCCATTCTATGACATTTATGTACTTGTAGCTTTAAATGTGATTATGGAGTGCTTTTGCAGATTTAAAATAGGTAACAAAACTGAATTATGTTTAAATGGCATGGTTAAGAATGGTGGTTCTCTTGATTTGTTAAGCTGTGTTTAGTATTTCTTTTCTTCCAATATATTGTGAGAGACATGAACACTGATTCACATTGATTTTGGTAATTACTTTTCAGCTTGAAGTCTTACATTCTATTAAAATGATATGATTTCAGAGTAGAAAAAATACAGAAAAAAATTATTGGATGGTTATGTCCCTAAAATCTTAAAAATAAGTATACCTTTCCATTAACATCCTTTATACATCTATACAGAAAACATACTGCCCCTGCAACCAAAGTGTCCATCAATAGATGAATGGATTAAGAACATATTATGCAATGGAATACTATTCAGCCATTAAAAAGAAAAATCCTGCCATTTGCAACAACATGGATGGACCTAAGGGTATCATGCTAAGTGAAATAAGGCAGGAAGAGTGCCTTGCCAATGGGTTTCAGCCCCAGGCAAGTTCACTATGGATTCAATGTGGCCAAAGAAATGACAGTAAAACATTCCTGGGGTGAAAGGGTTATACCCAACTTTAGTTCCACGGTGGCAGGCCAATCACTAAAATCCTGTTCACTCAGAGTGAGTCTGCATGCAGCAAGCCAGTCTCTGCCTCTGGGCCTCTCTGCCTGCATAGTTGTCCTCTGAGCCTCTGTCCTCAGTGCTGCTACGACTCCAGCCTCTGCTCTGCTCTCCTCTCCTGCAGCCTTGCAGCCATGCCACGGTTTTGCCCACACACCACTGAGCAGAGCTCTTTATATGAGTCAATAGCAATGTATTGCCCACACATGTGTAGTGAGCTAGCCAACCAGGGCCAGGTGAGAATCCTGGCCACAGGAACTCTCATTTTATCCACAGAGAAAAAGACAAATACTTTGTGGTTCACTTATTTGTGGAATATAAAAACAAAATGAACAAAATAGCAGTAGTCTCTTCATAGACACTGAGAAGGGACTGGAGGTTACTTCATAGACACTGAGAAGGGGAGGGGTTGGGGTGGATGGGTGGGGAGGATGAGGGGGATAAAGGGGCAAAAAAATTCTCAATCATAGTATAAGTTGGTCAGGGGGTTGGTAGTACAGCATGGAGAATATAGCCAATGATTCTGTAACATCTTTCTGTGTTGACAGAAAGTAACTGCATTAGGGCGGGTGAGGATTTAATAATGTGGGTAATTGTTGAACCACTGTGTTGTGTACTTGAAACCTATATAAGATCATATATCAACTGTACTTGAATAAAAAAGAAAAAGACATACTGTCCTGAATAAAACAAGCTTCAGGTGTGGTATGGATGTCTCCTCTCTGACAAAACCAGACCAAACCAGTTCATAACAAAGTTATGAAACTTTGATAAGGTTATATTAAAGGTAATTAACTAAGTCTCAATTCCAGCTGCTAAAGTATTTGCATGAAAATCACATCTCTCTTATTGAAGTGTGAGATTATAGCCAGCTGTTGCGGTGGTAACCTGTAATCCATTTCTCTACATTGCTTTTGGTGTGAACTGAAAACTTAAAGTTAAGTCTTTAACTGATACGGTTTCCTGGAATTTTCACTGGTAAAATCAGAAAAAATTCCCTCAGAAATCTGTGTTTATACAAAACATACACTTTGACCTTGGAATACTTTTTGTGTTCCTATTAAATGAAAGATAAGTTAAATAGTAATTTTGAAAAGTTTTATTTAATTGTTACATCTGTGAGTCTAAGAAAACCAATAGATTCTTCAAAAATTTTGATTGTGTCAATAAGCTTAATTGATATATTATGCCTTGGCTACATACTACATTAATAGATTTCACATACTAGGCAATTAGAAATGCTGTTAATTCCCAAGTGGGAATACTGACCTGAGAATTTTGCATACCTTTTGTGCAAAATAATGGCAGAATAATGCCACCTGCAACCCTGTCTAAATCTTAAGACCTTGTGAATGTTACTTTTCATAGTAAAAGGAACTTTGCAGATGCGATTAGATTAAGACCTTGTGATGGGAGAGAACATCCTGAATTTATCCAGGTGACCCAGTCTAATCATTCCAATTTTAAAAGAACCTTTTCCAGCTATTTTCTCTGAGACACCTGATTTTGAAAGAATCATCAGAGATACAACATTGCTGGCTTTGAAGATGGAGCAAGGTGGCCTCCCAGGCCAAGGACAGGAGGTGGCTAGACAAGTTCCCCTAGAGCCCCTGAGAGGAGTGCAACCCTGCAAGCACCTTGATTTTAGGCCAGTGAGACCTGTGTTGGACTTATGACCAGCAGAACTGTAAGATAATAAAGTTTGTTGTTTTAAGTCACTAAAGTAGTGATAATTTATTACCGCTACCATAGAAAACTAATACTCCACCATAGAAAACTAATACTCCTTGCTTTATGTTTGTAATTTGTTGGATAAAATTATTTCTGAAACTGAAAACTATGAAGGAACAAAAGCTGTTTGATAACATGTAAAATACTTAGTAATTTATAAACTCCCTTATAAATGGATTGGTACAACTCATTTTGCTCTTAAATAACAGAATGAATGTAGTATGGTTTTGCAATTGATTTTTTTACCCCCAGTGCTGCCATTATACCAGGAACATTAAATAGGCATTTAGTAAATGTTGAAAAAAGGAGTAAAGCTATATATGTTCAAAATTTGTATTAGTTGTTAACAGTGGAAGTTTGATAGAAGCACTTGAAGAAAACTAGGAACATGACCACTGTGTCAGGTCTAAAGAAGTGTCTCCAAGATGACAAATATATCTCCCATTTGTATCCTGTTTGGCATTTGTCAAGGAATTGCTCAAGGGCTTATTGGAGGCTAACCTCAGGGTGTAACTGAGTTCATTTCTGTCTTGATTAGCTAGGCACTAGAAGTAGTCAAAAGCAGTACTGATGGAGAGTCTTGATCTTTCAGATACAGGTTCCTCTTTAATTGGTTGCAAAATGAAAAGCTTGAGATACTATACCATGCAGCAAGAAATTTAAGATCACTGTAAATATGAATAGTAAAAAAGATAAACCTACATACTTCAGTATCACTTTTAAGCTGCTTCTCTACTTTGACTGGCTAGTGAGTTAGGACATTCAGTTGGAAGTATTTATTGAGCCTGTACAAGGCACTGGAGATAAACTTGCAGAGAGCTCTGACAAAGTGCCTATTGACTCAGGGAAGATAGAAATTAAATACTTAGAAATGCTGAGAAGAAGTACAGGGTGCTGTAGGAGTAGATAATAACCTACTCTAGTCCAGGAAAAGAAACCATCTCTGAAGGCATTTCTGAAGGCTCAGGGAAGGAGAAAGGAAAAGAGCTTAATAAAAGCAATGAAAGAATGGCTGGACCACAGAGAAAATTTGGGATCATCATGAAGGGTCAAAAGATAAAGCTGGTTGGGTTGGCAGAGGTCAAACCTTGTAGGTTCCTCTTAAAGGGTTTTGGAAAAAATCAGCTCTAATTTGGAGAATGGATTGGATAGGAGAAAAAGTGAATTCAAGAGAAGCTGACGTCAGAGGCCTTTCAACTATCAAAAGATGGTAGTTGTACTGGCATGGTAGGCATGGCAATTGAGAGTAGATGGATACAGAAATAATTTAGGAGATAAATTAGAAGCTATTTGGAGATTGCATGCAGGTTGTCAGAGAGTCAGGGGGAGGCTGTTGGAGAAATAATCCTGCCAACGAAAGACACCTTCTTATCCATGTAAAGAGAGAGAAACTACAATTTATAATTGAGTAGGCATTGACAACCAGACATATAATTGAGAACCAGGCATTGACAGATTTACATGCATGTTAGATAACATGAAAGTGGCTACAACATTGGGACAAAATCTCAGTTTATACATCAGAGCAAAACAGCGTATGTTAATGTCTCATTTCCTTTAGAGACCGAGGATATTCTTCTTGATGCTCTTCTGTACGTCTCATGAGACACACTTGAGCTGAGTTGAGGCTCGTTTTTACATATCGAGGTGATCTGGCATGTGACCTTGGAGATGCCGCTACTCTGTAAAAACTGGAGAGTGGCCTTAATTCCTAGAGTGCTTTATCTTTTGTTCCAAAGTTGAGGGTTAGAACTGAGATTCACTGTATTTCCAAGGACACCCTTAAGAAAATGGGAGCAGATAAAATGGTCTTTTTGGCCTCTCTAAATGGAGAACATTATTTTCCAAGTGCTCAGTGGCCAGTGTGGCCGTTACTGAGGTGGGCAGTAGGAAAAGGAGCAAACTTGAGGAGACATACATTGACACTTGTGGAGATGCCAAGTTTGAAGTCCTGTCAGACATTCCCTTGGAGATGACAAGTAGACAGTTGAAAGCATTTCTAGACAGAAGAGCCATCTAGGCTGAAGATGGGGATATGGTAGCCATTGGTGGTCAGTTAGTAACTGAAGCCCAAGAGTAGAATGGCTTGCCTAAGGAGATAGGAGGTGGAATGAGGAAGAAAGGAAGTAAGTCATGTCTTTGGTTGTATAATCACAGAATTAACATAAGCAGATTACCCTAAATGTACTGAAGACATAGTCATAGCAATAGTCAACATTTTCATCTTTTGATTCCTTTTCATGATGTAGCTGAAAATTTAGGTCACATGCTCTTGTGAGCTAGGCTTCTGCTTTTTGCACACTATTCTCTTCAGTCTCCCAGGTCTCTCCTGACTCCTTTCCCTACACCAATGTGTGTTCTCCTCTCTCTCTCTCTGCTTGGGGCATTATGTCCTCTCATGCTGTCATTGTGTCCTTTTGTGTTGCCGTAGTCTCTTTTTTTGAACTCTAGCTTATTTGGAAATACTTTTCAGTTGTTCCACGTGTTACTATTAGATGTTTATTCTTGTTCATAGAGTTAGGTATCATTTTACTGGTTTGTTTATAAAGTCTGGAATGTGGCAGATTTTGAGGCCATAGCACAGATGCTTTGCTCTCCCATGAGAGTAGGCAAGATGTGGAGAATGGCCTTATGGGATGGAGAGAAATATCTTCTTGGGAGGAATATATGATTGTGGGGTCCAAGTGCTTCTTGGGTAGGTGCATTTGGTAATGATTTTAGTGAAGCATTCCTTGTACACTGAAAAACTGATTTGTATCTATAATTGATGGCAAACTGAAAAATGAGATCCAGGGGAAAAATGCCCTCTCATTCTTATTTATAAAAATATTTTGATCTAACTGAAATAGAGGCCATTTTTGACATTTTTTATTGGATAGCTCATTTTGCAAGTTTTCTGAGTTGGGGCAACTTTTCCTCAATCACATACTGGTGAATCTTGTGCTTCTTGGAAAAAGGTAGAAGTTCCTTATTCAGAGACATTTTTGCCACCTGAGGTTTGGCAAATAGAAAAATGGGTAGAGGTAGCACGCAGGGACATCTTTATATTTTATGGAGAGTAATGACTGTGAACTGAAATATACGGACAAAGAGTGGGCAGTCATGACTTAGATTAGACAAAAATTTTACCAACTGGCAGTGTGACATATTCGGTAGACCGTTTTAAAAGGTTCATCTTAGATGGTTAGTCTGTTGTGAAGTGTTGGTTAATAATTTACCCTCCCAAGAGGCAAAGAAGCAACCCCGCCCTGTAAGCCAGCCCTCTGGAGCTCATCCTGGCTGGAGCAGGGCGCCTCGGTGGCTGTGACACAACTACCGAGTGTCTGCACTTCGATGAATGGAGGCTTGGGAGAACTACGTGAGGCAGGGGTGCTGGGAGTGATTCACTTCATGTGGTACCTGAAGTAGTGAATTATTGTAACTGTCCATCTGTTCCACATCAAAAAGAATATAACTGTAGATTTAAAAAAAAGTTTTAAAGTAGGGTGGAGTTCTCTATGGAGGAGAAGGTGGTGTTATGAAGCTTCAGAGAAGGGCATCTTGGGCTTGTTGATTGTTACCTGGGATATGTTTTTATTGTCTAGCAAAATATTGGGTGCAGCTGTACATGTAAGACCTCCCTGTGGCAGTGTGGACATTAATGTTGAAAACCTGAATCCATTACCCCTTGTCGTACAATCCATTTTGATACAGTGGTGAACACAAGTCCATTGCAGATTTAAGTACTATTTATGTGAATTTCATTTCCCTGTTTAGTCACCGCATCATATTGTGGTGTTAGCATGGTAAGTTTTGTAATTTGTTTTCCTGTGTGAAAAGTGCTTTTCTTCTACCGAATTGAATGTTCACTTCTGCATACTTTTGTAAGTGAGGTATTATGTCATTACAAAGATTTACAGTTATTTAATAATGATTTATTGTAGTAATTTATTCTGGAAGCTGTGGCACATTTTCAGTGGAATTTGTAAATCAAATTTATACAGAAATTTACCAGGACATACATTTCAGGATTTAATAAAACATGCTCAAATCTTTTTGAAGTAGGTAGTTTTATGCTAACACATTTGGGGTTAAGATTTACCTTAACAACCTTCATTAATGTTCAAATTCTGCTGTGTCTTTTCCATAACTATTGGAAGATGAATTTTTGAAATCTTTTGAAATAAAATACACAGTTTCAGGTCATGTGTGCTTTGCTTCCAAACCATTAGTGGCATGTTATAGTTGACCCAGGATGTTCAGATGATACTAATGGACATGGAAACATCCTGATATTAGACTCTGGGCAATTCCATACGTTTTAATCACTATTAAAATGTGCATCTGTAATTATAACTGAGAGTGGACCTCTAGTAGGTTACGTTCATTTTAAAGCCTTAAGAGTCAAATTTTTATGCATGTTTCAGAGCTCACTGGCCACTAACCATGTGGAATACATTTAGTTTTGGCAGAGTTACCAGCCTGCTGCAGTTTTTTTACGGTACAATGTTATTTGTATTTGCAAGTTACTATATTTTCTTTTTCATTCTCATTTTTAAAAAGATTATTGAGATTTTGTTTATTTGATGATATGTGTTTAGAAAAGAATAGAGCCTAGAAAAGAAGGAAAGTGCACAGATTCCTTTATAACTTGTATTTTTTTAATCTGGCAGTTTAGAGTCTGTCTTTGAAATGCATGATTGCCAAGTTATTTGTAAAAATGACGTTCTCTAAAATGGCATGAGCACTTTAATTCTAAGATAAAACTACTAATTCACAGCTTCAGTCAGCTGGTTTTTTGTCTACAGCAGCATTGAAACATCTCATTTGACTTACTGCTGCCTCTAAAATACATTGACTTCATTGATCAATTGTTTATATTATAAAGACACAGTCTTAATGTGCCTTCAAGCTGAAGTTTCAGGTGATAATTGTATGTAAAGCAGTAGACTTGGGATTATCTATGTGAAGTGGAACTGCAAGCATTTGAAAATATTGCAGCTTCTAATTTTTTGTAGTAGTTTGTATTTGTTTATCAGGCACTAGTTAAATAGAATGTAACAAAGCAAGAAGAGCCAAGACAACTTACCATCTGAAATGTAATTCCTCACCATTTAGCTTTTTTTTTTTGCCACAAAATGTGACAAGGTGAAGCTTGTTACTTGATCTCTTATTTCTTTTTTTTTTTTTAAACAACAGAAATTTTTTCTCTCATAGTCTGAAGGCTACAAACCGGAAGTCAAAGTGTTGTAGGGTTCTGCCTCTAGAGATCTTTATTTGCCTCTATCCTTGGCATTCCTTAATTTTGTCTGCATTTGTAACAGCATCACTCCAACTTCTTCCAAATCATCTGGCTATTTCATTATGTATTTGTCTGTGTCCAAGTTTCCCTTTTCTTTTTTTTAGATAATTATTTTTTATTGAAGGGTAGTTGACGCACAGTATTACATTACATTAGTTTCAAGTGTACAACACAGTGATAAAACATTTATATACATAATTCTAGGTTCCAGCTATCGCCCTACCAAGCTGTTACAATATCTTGACTATATTCCTTATGCTATACATTACATCCCGGTTACTTATTTATTTTACCATTGGAAGTCTGTCCCTTTTTTTTTTTTTTTTTTGTGAGGGCATCTCTCATATTTATTGATCAAATGGTTGTTAACGACAATAAAATTCTGTATAGGGGAGTCAATGCTCAATGCACAATCATTAATCCACCCCAAGCCTAATTTTCGTCAGTCTCCAATCTTCTGAGGCATAACAAACAAGTTCTTACATGAAGAACAAATTCTTACATAATGAATAAGTTACATAGTGAACAGTACAAGGGCAGTCATCACAGAAACTTTCGGTTTTGCTCATGCATTATGAACTATAAACAGTTCAAATATGAATACTCATTTGGTTTTTATACTTGATTTATATGTGGATACCACATTTCTCTCTTTATTATTATTATTTTTAATAAAATGCTGAAGTGGTAGGTAGATACAAGATAAAGGTAGAAAACATAGTTTAGTGTTGTAAGAGAGCAAATGTAGATGATCAAGTGTGTGCCTGTAGACTATGTGTTAATCCAAGCTAGACAAGGGCAATAAAACATCCACGGATGCAAAAGATTTCTCTCAGAACGGGGGGGTGAGGTTCTAAGCCTCACCTCTGTTGATCCCCAATTTCTCACCTGATGGCCCCCCTGCGACTGTGCCTGTCTTAGGTTGTTCCTCCCTTGAGGAATCTTACCCGTCTCTGGCTAACCAGTCATCTTCCGGGGCCATACAGGGAAATGTGAAGTTGGTAAGTGAGAGAGAAGCCTTATTGTTTGAAAAAGTTAGCTTTTTACTTCTTTGCATATTTATGCCCTGTGGCTTCTATGCCCAGCATTTGTCTTGAGGTATCTTTACCACTTGGAAGAATTATGATACTCGGTAAATTTGATATGAGGCACGAATTCTATTTAAGGGTTGTAATTAGGAAGGAAGAAGAAAAGCTATAGAAGTAGCAGGCGGAAGAAAACTTGGGAAGATTGATTATTTCTTTGACATATCTTCTTGTAGAGTAACTTCAGCATGTATAGGTTTTAAGCTACTACTTAAATTGCACACACACATTAACATAATAGGAGTATAGTTACATAACCAAAGCACATCTGTAATTACCAGCCATCTCCAGTGAAACCAAGAAAACCAGTTAGGCACCTTAGGCATTTGTGAAAACTTATCTATGATATGGTGGATATTGTCCAACTGAACTTGAACAGTCTGAGAGAAATCAGACAAATTAAAACAACCCATTCCTGGGGACTGTTCACATCCCTTCTGTTCTTTTAACAGTAAATAGTCTGTAGTTGTAAGATTTTGGAGCGCTACAATTTGCACTTCTCCTAATTCTTGGTTGAGTTCCAACAGTATAGATCCAGTCAAATTTGTTGTTTTACTGTATGCACAGGCCAGCTTAGATATCTCCTTCATTCCCATGGCAAGTCCAGGAGCTGGTGGAATGAGTGTATCTACAGCTGTAGCAGTGCGTGGATCTTTGTTGGGGTTTTTTGATGATCATCTTCTGGCATGAGTCTTCCAGAGAGTGCTGATGTTGGAAGTTCTCTTTCATGTCGTATCTTAGTTCATTTTCGGGGTAGCCCAATTGGGCTTTGATCCTCTGTATAAACACAAACAGACCCTTTGCCTACACTTTTATATGCCCTTTATACTCTTGTGTAGAACTAATTGGAGGTTACCACACAGGAACTGCCCTTTTTTATTTTTTTATTTTTTGTTTTGTTTTTGATATCACTAATCTACACTTACATGATGAATATTATGTTTACTAGGCTCTCCCCTATACCAGGTCTCCCCTATAAACCCCTTTACAGTCACTGTCCATCAGCATAGCAAAATGTTGTAGAATCACTACATGCCTTCTCTGTGTTGTACAGCCCTCCCTTTTCTCCTACCCCCCCATGCATGTTAATCTTAATACCCCCCTACTTCTCCCCCCCTTATCCCTCCCTACCCACCCATCCTCCCCAGTCCCTTTCCCTTTGGTAACTGTTAGTCCATTCTTGGGTTCTGTGATTCTGCTGCTGTTTTGTTCCTTCAGTTTTTCCTTTGTTCTTATATTCCACAGATAAGTGAAATCATTTGGTATTTCTCTTTCTCCGCTTGGCTTGTTTCACTGAGCATAATACCCTCCAGCTCCATCCATGTTGCTGCAAATGATTGGATTTGCCCTTTTCTTATGGCTGAGTAGTATTCCATTGTGTATATGTACCACATCTTCTTTATCCATTCATCTATCGATGGACATTTAGGTTGCTTCCAATTCTTGTTTATTGTAAATAGTGCTGCGATAGACATAGGGGTGCACTGATCTTTCTCATACTTGATTGCTTGATTCTTAGGGTAAACTCCTAGGAGTGCAATTCCTGGGTCAAATGGTAAGTCTGTTTTGAGCATTTTGATGTACCTCCATACTGCTTTCCACAATGGTTGAACTAACTTACATTCCCACCAGCAGTGTAGGAGGGTTCCCCTTTCTCCACAGCCTCACCAACATTTGTTGTTGTTTGTCTTTTGGATGGCAGCCATCGTTACTGGTGTGAGATGATACCTCATTGTAGTTTTAATTTGCATTTCTCTGATAATTAGTGATGTGGAGCATCTTTTCATGTGTCTGTTGGCCATCTGTATTTCTTTTTTGGAGAACTGTCTGTTCAGTTCCTCTGCCCATTTTTTAATTGGGTTATTTGTTTTTTGTTTGTTGAGGCGTGTGAGCTCTTTATATATTCTGGACATCAAGCCTTTATCGGATGTGTCATTTTCCAAATATATTCTCCCATACTGTAGGGATCCTTTTTGTTCTATTGATGGTGTCTTTTGCTGTACAGAAGCTTTTCAGCTTAATGTAGTCCCACTTACTCATTTTTGCTGTTGTTTTCCTTGCCCGGGGAGATATGTTCAAGAAGAGGTCACTCATGTTTATGTCTAAGAGGTTTTTGCCTATGTTTTCTTCCAAGAGTTTAATGGTTTCATGACTTACATTAAGGTCTTTGATCCATTTTGAGTTTACTTTTGTATATGGGGTTAGACAGTGGTCCAGTTTCATTCTCCTACATGTAGCTGTCCAGTTTTGCCAGCACCATCTGTTGAAGAGATCTCTTATTTCTTAAAAGATCAATTTTTCAAAACATTCTTAGAAATCCCACACAGCAGTTAGTTTTATCTTTAGAAAGGAATTTATGTCACAGTACATTAAAATGGATCTTCTGGCGATCTTATTATACTGAAAATAATTTAAAAATGAACTCATTAAAAATATATAGTATTGTGCTTGGGAGTTCATCTTTTTTTTTTTGTCATCTTCATTGCTATCTTATTTTTTATTTTTATTTTTTTTGAGAGGGCGTCTCTCATATTTATTGATCAAATGGTTGTTAACAACAATAAAATTCTGTATAGGGGACTCAATGCACAATCATTAATCAACCCCAAGCCTAATTCTCAACAGTCTCCAATCTTCTGAAGCATAACAAACAAGTTCTTACGTAGTGAATAAGTTCTTACATGGTGAACAGTGCAAGGGCAGTCATATCACAGAAACTTTCGGTTTCAATCACGCATCATGAACTGTAAACAATCAAGTCAGGTAGGATCATTCATTTGATTTTTATACTTGATTTATATGTGAATCCCACATTTCTTGGGAGTTCATCTTGATTCAATTAATATTTCTAGAAAAAAAACTTGTGTGCTTTCTTGGGTAAATGACTATAATACTTGATATTAATTACTTTTATTTTGAGAAAAATATATCTATAGTGGTAGAGAAACTGAGAGATAGGGAGATTTCTTGCAACGGATCAGAGATGGACTTTTCTGAGAGATCTCATTGCTGATCTCGTAGATGTTTTCCTTGAAGGCATTTAGCACTTGTTTGGTGGAGAGATCATGGAGAAAGATTCAGTTCTTTATTTTATATTTTATATTCTTTGACCCAGTACTCCAGTGCTTACAGTATTACTAGTTATCTTTAACAAGTTTAAATGCAGAGGGAAAGAGTATTTTATAATAAGTTCAGAGTTCTAGATTTAATTTTGACCTATTCATGTTTTGAATTTTTTCTTTTGCGCTTACCTGAAAAACTTTTTAAATGATACCAAATTGGCACTTTAACAAGGCATGGTTTAGGAATGACAAATTCGTTCCATCTTGTTGGTGAATTTTGACTGAATGATGATGAATGTTTTGAGAGACTGAGGTGTGTTAAGAGAAAAAAGATTGCTATGTGCAATTAACAATGCCTGCCCATAGCTCCTCAATGGAATCATGACCTGCGTTTCTCTCCCTAGCACAGAAACTCTGGAAAGTTACTGTAATCTTTTATTTATCATGTATTCATACATTCAACCAATTTTCTTAAACATTCATGAATACACGGCAGCTAAACTTGGTAATAATACAGAAGTGGAATAGACATGAATTTGCTTTCAAGCCTTGGTGGGTTGAGGGTTTAACTCTTCCTTAGCAAAAGTTTGAAACACTAAGCCACCAGTTTTGGAGAGACTGTTATGGTCCAATTCAGAGAAACTGAGTTCTAAGCAAGAAGGATATTCAGTTGTAGAAATCTGGCAGAATCTTGAGTTTGTGTAAAAGATAACTTATATTTGCTGATTGGGTATGTCAGGCATTTGGAGGGATGCCCATTCCAATCTTTCATGGATAGATGACACCTTGTCAAATGTATGGCCTGTGTATAACATTTCTATAGTGTAAGGTGTAGGTAGTATAAGGGAAATGATATGATCAGCCGAGAGATGAATAAAGCCATTTACTATTGGATGAGATGCCAGTCAGGAATAAATGGTAGAGAATCAGGGATAGAGCGTAATTTCAGTGTTTAGACATTTAATAACTCCAAAGAATATTTTTTAGGTAGAAATATTTTAACTGTGGTACACATATGTGTAAAATAATCAAGTTATGTCTAATGCATACAATGTAGTGTTAGTTTTAGGAGGTCTTTCCTCTACTATTTTTCCTGAATGAAGATCTTCAAATTATCATTGACTTCTTCTTTTCCCTGAAAACTAAGGTTCATTTAATTATCAGTTCTTTTAGAACTTTTAAAAAGACAAAATCACTCTATAAATTCTTTGTTCCTTAGTATCACCTGCTTTTGGTCCACATGTTCTTTGATGGACTGTCTATTCTTTGTTAGTGTTTTCCACAGTGTCATGTGTTTAGATGCCTGTGGTATAGACAGATAGAAAACTGACAGACTTCCTTGTTCTTTGAACTTACATTCTAGGGGATTGTTTGAATACAACACAAATCTCCTAACTGAATGATCTGCCTCAGATCTCTCTTCCCTGATGTATCTTGCAGAGTTCTTAGATGAAATACAACTTCTGTTATTTAATTTCTCTGTTTAGAAACAGAGTAAAAGTTTTCAGTAAAAACTTTTTAAAAAGTCTAAAATTTCAAGGCCTCTGCAATTTGTATTGTCTTTTTTAAATCTCATCTCTTCATCTACTTAAGGAACAATGCATTCTTAAACTTACTTATTTTTATTCAAGCCTCTCCACCCATTTGGAATGTGCTCTTTGTCCTTTGATATTCTCCTTAGCCCAAGAAATTCAGCTCATATCCCTGTTTTGACCAAATTACTTTTGCTCCTGGAAGCATTGTAGCTAATAACACAAGTACTGATTGGTGGCACTTCTACTTTAGCAAGAGAGAGCAGTTAATTTTATCTTTTATTTAACTCATATATTCATATATGTGTGTGTGTGTGTGTGTGTGTGTGTGTGTGTGTGTGTGTGTGTATATATATATATATATATATATATATATATATATATATAAAATCTCTCCAACTACACTGTAAGCCAGGTGAAATTAGAGGATCTAACATCTTATGAATGTGAGCACAGTTGAGAACCAGGAAACACAGTTCTTGAGTATCCTAAAGAGATGCACAAAGCATTTCTAAGCTTAGATGTTGAATTTCTAAGGTAGTTTCTCCCCACATTTTGCTTACAACCTGAAAACCCTAAAAGCCTTTTTTGTGTTGTTAATCACTGATACATAAATACTGTAAAAAGTGAGAAAAGAGTACAGAAGCATATACAGAGAAAACAGACTTCCCATCCCTACTTAGAAGTAATTTCTGTTTCCAGATTCTTAAGGATATTTCCAGAAATTGCTAAGCCCAATCGCAGCACCATTTATCCCCCCACACCAGGTTTTTTCTTTTCTTTTTTGACATATATGGTAGTACACTATATTTGCTATACTCTATATTGTTCTGTATCTGTCTCTTACTCATGCTTTATTTGGAGATGTTGTTTATCTATAGTTACTGCTTTACTTCATTCTTTTTAACAATTGCTTAGTATTCCTTTGGAAAGGTTCATAGTAAAATAAAACAGCAAATTCTGTAAGTGGGAAGAAGGAAGATTAATCAGAGATACAAGAAGCAATTACAACTACTATAAAAGGGTAAAATGATAGACTTTTAAATTTAAACATAGAGCATTCCCAGAGATTGGCAATCAGACCCCAAGCCCTTAGAAGCCCTAAAGGTATCACTACATATTAACTTGATGTTCAGTATGAAAATTTTAATTGTAAAGAAAGGGATGTCCTTTTTAAAAACATAGGGTGAATATGCAACACCTTTAAGGAAAATTCTTATCTAAAATGGTGAAACTTGAGAGGCAATCCAGGATATCAGAATGAGCACATATTTTGAAATCAGACCAACTTGATATTGAATTCCCACTTACTATTAGACTTGGACCAAGTTACTGAACTGTTAGGGTTCAGTTTCCTTATTGGTAAATTGAGGATAATAATACCTATCTCATAGGACCCGTGAAGAACACTTTAAAACATATTTTACTCTTTCCACACTACCTGGCACATAACAGGTGCTCAATAAAATACAAAGTACCATCCCCTGGACTCTTTGTCTTTCCAGAATGAGTAATTCCATAACAGCTCTGGATGCTGAGATCTTACTGTAGTTGTATGTTTTATAACATTTATCACACAGCCTTGTATATATTAAACACTCCAAATTAATGCACTGATGATTTTTGTTCTGTAACTCTTAACTTTTTTTCATAGTCTTTACCAAAGTCCTCACATCTTTAGAAGTACAAAGACACATGCATGATCATATGTACCATATGAAGATCCCCAACAGCCAAATGCCAGAATCTCAGTTGGTGATGTGCTTGTAAATGTTTAACAACTGGTTCATGGGGTAGTGGATCTCTGATTTGTATAATTTGCTGTTTGTTTTGGTATAAATAGTCCCACCATGTCCAATTTCAAGTTACAGTGTGACGTCAGCTGTCTTGAAAATTCCTTAATAGTCAGTTCCCAAAAGTCAGGAGAATGAATGACTCTTGGGTACTGCTAGATTCTTAACCCTTCAGGCCAATGCCTTGAACTCTGATATCAAAGCAATTTGGTAAACCCAGGCCTCAAAAAATGGCCCAGACACTGCCACTAGCTCATACTTCGACTTTGCCTCAGTTTCCTTGTTTTTATAGTGAAGCAGTAGGAATAAATCATTCTTCTAAGCCTTTTTTTGCACAGCTTTACAATTCTGCAGATGAGTCTCAGGCTGTGAAGGCTAAGGCTTCTTGTCCTGTATGTTCAAGAAGAATTTTTTTTTAAGTTGTCTGCTGATTAAAAACAATATGTTTGCAACCATTATTACTGAAATAGCTGTCACAAAGTCTGTGTCTAATTATAGCAGAGGCCCTAGATACAGTGATATGTAATGGGTTTACTCACTGATTTTATATATATATATATATATATATATATATATTTATATATATATATATATATATATATATATATATATATATATATTACTAAAATATAAGGTTTAGGAAAATGCACAAGGGAGCATAATGCATTTCAGTGTTACTTTTATCAGAAGTAGACATAATAGAAAACAGTTTTGGTACTTGATATTTTATTTAAACATGACTTTTCATTTACGTATGAATGAATTCTCCATATACATATGCCAGTGTAGTATATGAGGAATGACAGAGTGAGGTCTTCAATGGCTGAGAGCCAGAGGTCACAGCTCCCAGGGCTATAGTGGCCAGCCAAGTGATGGAATTGAGGGAAACAGGTGGGTGTAATACAAGGTGGAATATTATATATGAATAATAAAATAGTTTAATACAAAGGGGACTCTCTCAGACTGTGCCCACCTGAGAGTACAGACTAAGTAGAGTAGCTTCTGCACCACTGCAGCGGAATATTGTCATGAAGGGACACAGGTTTCTATTGACAAGTCTTTAGTTCCTTGACACTCCACCCTTTGCTTCTTTCCACCCATCTCCAGAAGCAGGAAGTCCATAGTTCAATTTACAATTTCTTGATTTTTTTTTTACATGTTGCCCAGTAATTAAACACACATATACACTCATATACATTCATGTAGGAAGCCAAACCAAACAAACTTGGCCTGAGGGCCAAACTTTGCTTATGTGCCTCTAGTTTGAAGTCTCTCTTTACACACACACACACGCAGCAACTATTTATTGAATGCTTATGCGCTAGGCACTCAGCTCAATCTTCAGTACTAATCAAAATACTTAATCTTCACAGCAATTTGGTGAACTAGTATTATTTCCTTTTTATAGATGAGGAATTTTGGCACTTAGGCTAAGTAACTTGTCAAGGTCATATGATTGTTAAAAGGTTCTGCAGGTATTCATAACCAGGTTATCTGATTGCAGACTTTAGCACTGGGCAAACCTGATTCCATGGGTGGCTCACCTACATAGGCTGTCAGCACACACACAAAACCAATAACTGAATGTAGGGGGTGGATATTAGCTCACTGTGTTCAGGGATGCAGTTTGTGCGTGTGTGCTTGTTGTGATAAAGCACTGGAATGCTACCTGCTTTCACACTTCATAAGCCTTTTCTGATAAAGCTCAGTGAGGCTGGTGTACACATTTCACGGGGAGTTTATATTTCTCTTTTTCACAAACTAGACATCCTGAGCTTTGGGGCCAACATTGTCTCTGTCCAAGGGCAAAAGTTCTGTCTCTTCTTCTTGCTGTATTTAAACCCCACCCATGGAAATGCTCCAAGGCCTGAGTGATGATCACTTCCTCTGGGCAAGGGTATGAAGAATAAAAGTAAATCTAGCAAGAGGAGTAAATCCCAAAAGACAGAGATAAGTACTTGAGGTCAGAGACTGTGCCTTTTGTAATTTGTCTACATACCAAACTCATTAATATGAATAATCATCTTAGCCGTTAGTGGCTGTAGTAGCAAAAGTAATAAAAGAAGAGTCTTGTGTTATATTTTTGCATCAACTCCTCATTATTTCTAAGATTTGGGGAGATCTCTTTGAGAAAGTGATGTGAAATCAGGTTTTTCCCTTGTTTCTCCTTTATTTCCACTTCTGTTTTCTACTCGCATAAAATGTTTTCAATGTTAAAAGCTCCAGGTTTATAGGGGTAAAACTTTAGGACTCTAGAAAGAAAAATGAAAACCATATGCAAAAATCTACATATATATCTGTTTAGGGTTTTCCTCTGGGAGATTTGGGAACAGCATTAGACACTATAAACTTCTTTACGGTTTATTCACTTGGTGTAGAATGGGAGAGAAAAGAAAGAGCCAATCCCTCTGGCAGTATTCTTCTCAACACTGTATACCCGTCATGTGAATGGAGAGAACTCAAAACCTTCATTTTCAGAACTGTATCTCAGCCCCTGGCTCCCGGAGAAAACCAGTGTGGTTCAGATGTGGGATGGGAGGAGCGGTTTGCATTGGCCTGGCCTCACGGGTGTTTGGGGCTGGAGCACACTTGGCTGTGGGTTACAGATGCTTGCTTTCCAGTATTAATGTGGCCAGCATGTGAAACCATGGCACCCACAATACTACACAAAGGCCCACGCCTCTGATAGTTTGGGAAATATCTCCCAGCTGAAGAATTCCTTCACGAAGGGCTGGAATACATTCTTGAACAGAAGGTCCTTTTTCAGAGGGGTGGAACCAAGAAAGAGATCCTAATGATACTGAACTGGGCACTAGGATCTGTCTCATGCTGTATCTATAGTTTTGGGAGCTTGAAATGAAGATAGAAAAAAAGGAAATGCTACTCTTAATTTGAGATTGCTAAATGCTCAATTCCATGCTGTGCATGTAGCAGAAAGCTTGTATGCTCAAGCTATTATATAGTTTTTTTTGAGATGTTCAGTGAAAACTATTATGGTGGTTGTCATCTGGCCCGATTGAGGATGTGTTCATGATGTTTCCACCAATTTTTATTTCCCTGAGCCGTCTGCAAAGTTGGTAAGACCAGACAGAGAAAACTATATAGAAGAGAAAGGAAATGAGCATGGGGTTGGGTGGTGCTTTTTTTTTTGTCAACTCCATGACCAAGACTCTTTACAGGGCACAGAAACTTTTGTCCCTCCTTGCATGTAAGGCCAGTGCTTCCGTCTGACAGCACACCGGAGAGAGCTGGGCTATTTCCATGCCCCATTCAGTGAGTGCATTCTTTCAACTTTTCACATTCAGGCATAATTTCCAGTGAAACAGTAGTTTGTAAGCATTCAGAAGTTAGTTTATTGACTCTTCTTGCACTTTTGAGCTCCTAATAAATAATTTATTAGTCTGATGGATATGTGGCAACCTAACTATGGAATATGAAATATGCACTGTTTTTCTAATACACTGTAGGGAGACCTGTTTATAAAGTATTTAGTATTGGTTTTATAATGTACTGTTGACATCAGGTGACCACGAAGCTCAAAGATCCATCTCATTTGGCCTACAGTATTAATGCTGCTTTATAAAGCTCTATGACAGGTCACTTAGACAGTGGTCCTCACAGAAAGGACTCTGTTAGGAAGGCAAGCTGTAGCGGCTGCTAGCACAATGGGTGAAAGCCTTTGTCCAAGTCCCTGAGGTGACTCATAGGCAGTTGCTGATGTTGGCCAGGTGATGGAACTCATCAATTCCCTGTTCTCTGGAGGCATTTTGAACTGAGAGTGCCCAGTTCTGCTAATGCAGCTCTCACTTATTGTGCAGAGAGTTGGTGTGATTTTGGACCACAATTGCAGTTCTGGAGATGAATCAAGCTGTAAGGAGTGGAACTGAGCTCCTCTCGGTTTCATCTTATGTTTGTTTAAGGAGATGACATTCTTCCACATCTCCTACTGCATAAAGCTATTTGATATTTTGCTTTGGGGAATTTCATTAGCCAAGAATAAGTTCATAGACATTTTAAAACACTATATAGTAAATACTTAAATTGGGGAACATCTAAATAAAGGTAATGTAATTCCATCCAAAAATTAATTCTTAGTGTTTTACTTTGCGTATGAAAACCATGTACTATAGGAATGCCTTACAAAGCAATGATTAACAGTATACTGTTGCCTATTAGGATGTACACTTTCTTGAGCCTATTCTGTTGTTTGTAATTTCTCATGATGTTTTGGGAACCAAGGCTGAGGACTTTCTGCTGTTTGTTATTTCTTTTATTAATTTCTCATTGATCCAGAGTTTCAAGTTTCATTTATCCTCTCTAATTGGACCAAACCCTTTCTATTCTCTGTTAGTCCTTGATTTCATGTGGTCTTTGTCTCTCTTAGCAAGTGACCTCATCTTCTCCGAGATGATTTCTTTTGTGTAGCTATCATTTATTGAGCATTTACTATGTGTTAAGCACTCTTTTAGCCCCCAGATTACCAAATATAGATTAAACTCTGCCCCTTTCAACAAGTGTACAGTTCAGTGGCAGAGCTGGTAGGAAGTTGGCATTCTGACATAAGTACTCACTCTATATTTTTGAACCACAGAATTTTTTTTATATCTCTTACCTTTGGTTTCTAAGAAATATTTTTTCTTCTCCCTTCAGGGGCACCCTTTTCATTTGTTCTGTTGATCACATTCTCTCCTAGGACCCTTTTATATCATTTTCCCTCTGGTTTAGCTCTTCAATATCCTATTCTTTGCTGGCTTTGTTCCCTTTTGCCTATAATAGACTTTTTTTTTTTCCCTGAAGTGAGAAACAAACCATCAACACACTCACACAACTTTTCTCAGGCTTTGCAAACTTTGAACTACGCTTATTTTACTTCACTTGCTTGCTTTGTTTTCAAAAAAGTATTTTGTATTTTCTGCTACCTTGTTAATAATTTGCTTACTTAACTCCTTCATAATCTGGATTCTGTAACTTCTGTACTGGTCCACTCTCTTAAGATGACAGTATATAATTATAAACTGTTGCAACCACAAATAAATATATATGAGGAATGGTATGGCATACACTCATTTACCCAAGCTTAAGAGCTGATCATATACAAATACATCTGAAGTCCCAGGTTACCATTGCAATTATGCTGCACACTGCCATTCCCTCTACCCAATCCTCACCCCCATCCTCAGGCATTATTCTGATTTTGGTATTTATTGTTTCCATGCATTTTATTTTGCTACTACTATATTTACTACTACCTACCCTCAAACTTGGTTTTACTAAAAAATAGTATTGTTTTTAGAACATTTAAGACTCTAACTATCTTGCCACCGTGAACCCGTAACTTGTCATTCAGAACATTGGACAAATATTATGCTCCTGTTACCACTGCTCCTTCTGTTTTCCTCCTCGGTAACCCCGGGAATCCCTCAAGATGCTAACTTTGGCCGCCACCTTTTACCTCTTGTGTCACCTATCTGTAGGTAACTCCCCGATCTGTCAACTCCAATGTCAATCTGTTTTCTGAACATTTCTACTTACCTAGTCACCAGCACAATCTGCTGTTCCCCCAGACTGAGCTCCCTGTATATTCCCAAAAACTAGTTCATCCTGTTTCTGTTGATAGTGCTACCATTTTCCCATTCTCAGAGTACTAGTGCTTTCGTGTCCTCTTTGACTCTTCTCATTTGTTACCCACATCTTACCAGTCATTGTCCCCTAGGTTTTATCTCCATTTTATGTCTTGCTCTTCTTCCCCTTCCTGATTGCCCATCATTGTTTTATCCAGATTACTTCAATAGCTTCCTAGTGAGTGTCTTTGCTTCTGCCTTTTCACACTTCAGTCTCTCTGTCATGCTGTTGCCAGATAAACCACAGAGTACAGTAATGATCAGACCTTGCTGCCACTGAGAAGCTTGCCAGAAGTTTTGACTTCTGGTGGATAACAGGATAAATAGCAATTCTTTATAGTGGAGTTTAGGATGCTTCCAGTTATAATAGTTCCTATTGACTAGTGCATCTCTTTCATTCCTCTTTGCTCTGCAAAGATCCTACCTTATATTCTCAGCAAATTGGGTGACCTCTTTAGGATTATTATTGGTTCCTTAGCACAAATTCTGACTTAGCTTAGAAATTTTCACTTACTGTACTGACTGGAAGTATCTCCTTTTTGAGCTGTATAGGATTCTACTGCTTCCTCTCTTACCACATTCTGTTTTATTAAGGTTGTTTTTGTGCATGGCTTATCTCCGGTACTAGATTGTAAACTTCTTGTGAGCAAAGACTGGATCTTAACTTTAATGTTCTCCACCCCTTCTTGTACTTGGCAAGTAGGGCTTTGTGGCAAGTAGGGCTTTGATCAGTATTCCCTAATTGCAGCCAAAAAGTTTAAAATGAAGAAAAGGGACTGAGAATCTGAGCTAGTCCAGGTAAAAGTATATCCCTTATCAATTAGCAGATTATTCAGTTGTTCCCACTTTGTTGCTTCTGTTCTTGCCAGGGTTTGTTTACTTAATGGTTGGCTGCTGTCTGAGACACCATAAAGCTTAAAAAATGGTTAGGTAGTCAGAAGAGTATGCTATATTTGCAATTAAAAAATAATCTGTCTTGATGTACTCTGTGTCTCTAATACTGTCTGTAGGATATGTGTAATTTCCTCTCCAGGCTCTTAGCAGGCACACTCTATGTCCATCCCAAATTACGCACCCCCAAATAGCCATAATTACAAATCAGAGGACAGGCTCAATGAGCAAGACTGGCAAGCATGTTTCAGGACCCCATTTATGGGGCTGGTACTTCTCAAGTTGAGGTATGATGTTTTCCATTTTAGCAGCCTGAGTACACTTCACACTCTTGCATTGCCTAGTTAAGGCATCTGTCACCTAATTACTCTTTCTCCCACTCTTTCACCATCTTTCACATTCATCCTCATTCTGTTAAACCCAGATACTTAACTTGATACCTAGCACTTCTTACCTCTGATGAAATTGTTGCAAGCAGTACATTAGTGGCAGTTATTTGAATGTTTTTTCATTGTGGTAAAATTCTGTCCCTTCCGTTTTCTCTCCTGTCCCTCATTATTTTTTCTTTTCCTGCCCTTTTCTAATCTTTCACGTAGTTCTGATTTACTGTTGTTATTATTTTTATTAGTACTGTTAACAGTAGCAGTAAACTTTTAGAACTGAAGTATAATATGCATACAGAAAAGTGCACAAAATCCTAAGTTATATACAGCTTGATGAATTTTTACAAAGTGATTATACTCCAAACCACCAAGTAAATGTAGATACAGAACATTACCTAGACTTCAGAAGCCTTCCTAGCTTCTCTCAGAGCCACCACTCCCCAGCAAAGGTCATCACTATTCAGACCTAAGCGACCTCTTAATTCTTCCTGTTCTGAACTTGATATTATGAGTGAGTTTCTGGCATCTTCTGGGTTTCTTAATTTTGGAAACCATCTCCAAGTTCATTCAAATTTACTCTGTTTGAACATCTTCCCTATTTTCCAGAAAATAGTCTCTGATTTTTCCAAAAATTTTGGAACTTGAAATATACTGGTATTTCACTTTTTAAGTTTGTTTTTTAGGTTTGTGAATTGCATATAAGGTGGTGCCATCAATAGAGTTGCTTTTTTCTGTGACTCCAAAAGCAGGGTTGGATTTTCTGGGTGTCTGTGAATCTCAGTCTACCTTCCTGCTAGGGATTTAAACTATTTTTATGATGTCTTCACCAGGCTGCAAGCTTCTCAGTCTGCAGACTTTAGAAGGAAGCAAATAAAGAAATTAATACTATCTTTATAATCTTCACAACTTTTTGTGGTCATACAAAAGTTAATTACGTACTGAATATTCCCAGCCTGTTTTTTTTTCATACTCTTTTAAGGAGACTTATCACTGTTTTTTTTCCTCTAGAAGATTTTCTAATGAAACACTGACTTTACATTATGGCAAAAAGAAACGATTGTCACTTGAGCTGAGAGAAGATGAGTACAGTCACTTTCTGTTTTTAAACCAAAACAGAGTAGGTAACTGTTTTATCTTTTGGAGGCTTGAGATTCATGCCAACCTCTGATGATTTTGCATCTGCAGATGTCTTGATTCTAAGGATTCATCATTTCCTTAACATTTTATAAACTAATCTGCCACACCCTACCCAAATCTTTTTATTTCTTAAATTTTCTTCATGTATCAAGGGACTTTGGCATTTGGAAATATCCTTGATGGGTTTCCCTGAAACTGAGCCTCTGATTAGGCTGTCAGCAGATGCCATATCATACTGATTGTTTCAGTTGGTACAGAGACAAGTGTCAACCAGAGTGCTTTCTCCCTTCTGCTACAGAGAGATGAAGCAGTTAGGTAGTATACACTTGTGGGGGATGTTCATGCCACTGTTTGCAGTGATTTAAGCCTGTGTCTTGTTCAGATCTTATTTTAGGAGGCCTGTTTCCTCTTTCTTGGTCTGTGGGCCACATACGTTGTTTTTAGTGCATAAGCTTTTCTCCCTTAGTGTAGGTGATCAAATTTTTTTTAGTATAGCCATTATTATTACTATATTTTGTCATGTGCTCTGATGTGGTATTCCTGTGAGTAAACACCAGAGTATTCAGTATTCACAGTGCTTCGGCAAAAAAACCCAAACAAACTAAGCCAAAACTGAAGGCATGCCTGTATGTCTTGTCTACACCTTGGACTATGATCTTGTCCCCTGAAATCTTCAGACTATTCTGGATGAGGTTTCTATATGTTGAAATGCCCAGCCTAGGCTGCCTGAGCCATCTGGAGAAGGTGTAATTGTAAACACAAAGTAACACATACATTTTTAAAGCAGACTGTCACAGAGAAGAGAGATTGAGACTGGCAACCAGAGATGATCAAACATTATTTTTCTTCCTTCATTAGGATCTGTAGAGGTCTTTCACTGCACTTGGAACTAGTTAATCCATGAACTGTTAACCCAAGTTTATGTCCCAAGTTGTAAGAGCATAAGCAGTGGAATAGGTGTCTCCCAAAAGGAAGATTTATAGAAGAAATACAGATGCCTATGTGAGTTTATTCACACACAAGCAGGAACAAGGTTAGATTCAGTAACTGACATACATGACCATCTTTTAAATCTGGATTAAAGGCTGCTACATTCAGGTTTGGCTAGATCGTCTAATAAATTGAAACATGAAAAAGAACTGTGAATTAAGAAAGAAAAATCTAGTTTTCTTAACATTAAAGTATGAGGACCCAACTAGTATACTCTAAAAGTTTTCCTCATGATTATCAGACTTTATTGCTGTAGAACACCTGACTATTGAAATGTGTTTTAACCCCTTACAAGGCTGGTAGTAGAAGGAAATTAGGAGCTAGTGGAATGTGTAGGAGCTTAGGTGTAAATGACAGGTGAATCCTAACTGTGAAGATGAGCACCTGAGATGTGTAGAGATGTATTCATATTAGAACTGTATTGTAAGAGCTAGTCTTTAGTCCCTCCTCCTTTCTTTCCCCTAAAACATGCAAAGCAGAGTAGGGTAATATTTCATATTTTTGTGTGGGTGTTTTTGGGTGAACTTTTCACTGCCCTTGCATCAAATTGTATATGTGACTCAAGGGAAAACAGGCAGCTTAGATTATAATATAATTATTCACAAAGGGAAAACTCAGTTGAAATTATTGTTAGATGTACTCTTTCTGTACTCTTTTCTTTATGGCAAGTCAAAAAATCTTCACCCTTAGCTTCACAGAGAAAATGAAACTGCACAATAAACTAGGGATGCCAGGTTTCACAGGGAAAAGGGTTGCTGTCAACTTTTTTCCTCAGGAATATGGAAATTTAGGTGGATTATCTGTTCAGAGGAGGTTTCCTTTATTAATTCTTTTTCCTTTTTCACTTAAGACATCTGTTAACATTTCACACAGCCCAACAGATGTTGCAAAGTAAGTACCATACTTTGTTCTCAAGAAAAATGACATTTCCTCAATTGGTTCCCCCAACCTCTGTGCCTGGGCCCAGCCTGCTGCGTCTGCATATTTTGCATATATTAAGTTACATACTTTAATGCTGTATGAATTTATACCTTCATTATTTTCATACAGTACGGTCTGATCTGATTAGAAACCAGTTTATATGTTGCTTTAAAGTTGAGAGGGGACATAACATTTAAAAAAATCTTTGAGAATGGCCTAATTCCACATAGAGGATCAGATAGTCATTATTAAACATTTTTTCTATAAAATAAGTGAATTACAAAAGCTTGACTTGTTTTGCCATAAGGAAGTGCTGATTGTCATGTGATATGGAGCGTCATTTTTATTATTTTGGCAAGAACAGGGACAGTTTTGTCTTGACAAGCCATTAGATGAATACCAGCATGTGTCACATGAAAAACCACTGATCTTTAACCCAGCTCTGTACTTAACCAAGCCTTGAAAATGAATAGTGAATAAAAGAAGAGCAAAGGCCAGTTTACTGTCATTACAGATTACAGAATCTCTTAACAGCTGCTGAACTGAACCCAGGGAATTACAGGTATTGTTTCCTGAACCAGCAGAAGTCCTAGAGATGCTTATTAAACTGTGTAGGTAAATCATACATTTATTTGATATTTACTCAGGATTTACATTGTTGGAAACATAGCTGGAAAAAATGGAAATCCTTGAGTACTTTCTCCGTGTACTAAATGCTTGCCTTTATCACAAAACCATATATATTTACATAGAACCATCTCAGTGAGGTTTCCCTGTCCCCAGCTATGGAGCCTATTTTAAGAAAGCTGCGTGCTTTTAAAGAATTATTAGTAAATATTAAGAAGAAAAGGGAAAGCACGTTATACTCACCCCCGCTCCACCGTACACCAAAAAAGAAACAACAAACCACAAACATACACCCAAAGCCAAATCCTTTGCTCATTTGTTTCTTCAGGTATTCATTGTGGCTGGTATTTGCATCAACATGTGCCTTTTTTTTAATGGAGGGAAAAACCTAAACCCAACTCAAAACCCAAATATTGAAAAGATCAGTAACATTTTAAGCAGTCGGTTGTGGGAATTATGTTTACAGAGCTAACAAGAAAGCACACTTTTTTACTCTGCTGGTGGAATTGCATTGTGCCTCCCTGTAGTCTTGTTATCCCATACTAACTGAAATGCAAATTCTTTGCAGCTAATTGGGTCTCACTGAAGGTACATGCACAGTATGTAGTTATATGCAAAAAGATTTTAAAAAGTAAAATTTCTCTGTAATTACAACTTTTAATTACTACCCAAAACATTGGCATATAGTACAGGTTAATGTATATATATATATATATATATATATATATATGACTAACTTTTCCCCAGATTACTCAAAAACATGAGCTATGAAATGGTAGTAAGGTATGAGTGCAAAAGTTAGGGGGGAAATGTTTATTTACAGCAATCTATAAATTGGATTTTATTAAAGTTCTGTGAAAATAAAGACTTTTTTTTTTTAGTTTAGGATTTAGTATCTTAGAGCCAGTATACCAAAGTCATGTTAGTAGTGTAATCCTTTTCTTGGGACATTTTAAATGTTAAAACATCATAAATATCAGAAATTACTTCCAGAGGCTGTTGTCTTTTTGTTTGTCTCTTCAGTTCTTCTGTTTTAACATTGTAAACAGCATTTTAGGTTCTAACTTTTTGTAGGTGTATTTCTGTTCTATTTTGTGGTGAGGTGGAGGTATTCACATGCCCATAATGTCTTTATTAACTTGGGTGCCGTTTATTTCATGGTGTTCATAATTTTCATGGCCCATCTCACTATCAGTAAGTGTGGGAAAGCCAACACAATAGCCTTCAGTATTTGTGATTCTTTAACCTGAAATACTTAGAATCAGGGTAGTAAAAAGCAATTACTGTGGAATTGATATCTGCCTCCATCCCCCTAGATTTAAATAACTTTAATAGACATAATTCCAGACAGTTTTTCCATAATCTACACACTATAGCCAGTGGACAAACTCAGAAGTCAATCTTTGTGCCTTGTTAGGTACATTTTTTGTACCTGCATCCTTAGAATGATACAGCTGTCCTGGCTTGACAGAAAATTATCCTAAGATTAAGGATTCTGCATGGTGTATTTGTAAGTGGAATGAATGGTAAGTTGAAGTCGTGTGTTTTGGGGATTTCTAGAAGAGTCAAATTTGTATTTTCATAACTTAATTTAAAAACTAGTGCTTGAAACTTAAGATTTGCAAGGCACAGCATGTATACATGCTTAAGGTTTGTGTTTTAGTTCACTCAATTATTTACTGATAAATCTGGGTTGTCTTACTGCAATAAAGCTTGTGGTCTTTGTCAACTAGTCTATAAACTAAAATTTTGATCAAATCCCTTTAGCAGGTGCAGTATCATATGATAGATTTGTTGTGAAAAATTTTAAACCTTAAAAAGATACCCTGATGCTTTTGAGGCTTGTGCCTTGGTAGTATTATGCAGGTTACATGGCAGACCTGTTTCATAAAGCACAATCTCAAACCATGATATCTGAAAGAGCTCAGTTTGCCTGTGCTGGGTAGCATTTTGTCAGAAGACTGCTGGCCAGGCAGACCAGATTTGGATGTATTAGCTAGTCAGCCTAATAACTCTGTACAGACTGTATCGATTTTCTAGGAGAGAGTTTATGAACTAAATAAACTTGGGGTTGGTGTCTTAATAAACTGCTTCTCTCAGTATGTCACATTTAGTTACGGAGCTGTGCAGTTTAGGGGGAAAAAAGGCTAATTCTGTTACAGATTGTTCACAGCAGGGTCTCCGAATTAGCCCTTTGTTTTGTAATGCCACCTTGCTTGGGCTCGCTTTGAGCACATTTCTCAGTTTTGCCCTAATGAGTTGCAACACTGATAATGTGGCTGATGATCTTTCATTGATTTCACTATCACTTGCTTGTCTGGTAATTGATCCGTTGCTGAGCCTCTAGTTAATTATATCGGCTTTGACATGGCCCAGTCCAAGGGGAATTTCAAGTCTTGCAGAATAACAGTTTTAATAAAAGAGTCTATTACTGCAGGTGCTTGCTGCTGCATGCCAGTTGATTTTTTGTGTGTTGTGTGTGTGTGGGTGTGTGGTGGTGGTGGTGGTGGTGGTGGTTGGTGGAGGGAGATACCTGGGAAAGAAGAAGACTGCAGGATTGAAAGAAAGAAGGTGTGGGGGCTGGAAGAAGAGGAAGAGGGAGTGAAGGAGAGAGGAAGACAGGAGGAGGGGGAGCGAAAGAGGAAGAGCCGGAGAGCAAGAGGCAGTCGAGAGAGAACACGCACACGCACAGGCAAAGCGATACAACAGAGCCTGCGAGGAGCGAGGAGGAAGCCTGCTATTGACAGTGTCCTTAAGCCTCCCACAAATAACAGCCATTAGTGGGAAGGTCAGGAGCTGAGCAGGCAGCTTGACTGAGGCACTGAGTGCCACTTCAGAAATCAAGAGGCTAGCAAATTTTAGAGGGAGTTTAAGTGGGTAATAGCTAGCTGTAAAGGTACAGTCGCTGTTGACAATTGACTCGGAGGGGCTTTTCCTGCTCCCCTCTCAAGAATATTTTTATTGACCACAGGTGGACTTCATATATTTTAAGGCAACAATTCTTTGGGTTCTTGCTTGTTTCTTCTCAGATATTGAATTTGCTGCTTTTGAGACTTTTTTGTGCCTAATGGTGGTGAACTGGAGGGAAGTTTAACAGAAAAGCTTTCAGGAGATGTCGGTTCTAGAGGGGAAGGCACATTTGTGTCAACATAGTGTATGTTTTCTCATCTTTTCTCATTGTCCACTAATGACACAGAGCTGCCATTGAAGCTCTTTTCTGTTTGTTTTGTTGTTTCAGAGAGTAAGGTTTATTGTTATTCTTGAGTTAAGAAGGAGCAAGGAGAGTGGTACATTTGTCCTCGATATTTGTAGGTGGTTGAAGATTAATGTTCCTTACATTTTAAGTTTAGGAAAGATGGCTTTTTCCTGCTGACTACTTTTATGATATGACATGAATTTAGCTTTCCATTTTGAAGTGACTGTTTATGTACAGTGCATTTTCTTCAGTTCTGCTTTTCCATAAATAAGGTAGATAAATACTATCTAATAAATAGATTGTTTTAGTTTAAAACTGGTTTAATTAAAAATATGGCATGCTACCGAGGTTATATTTTACCAGGCAGGAAAATGTTACAGAGTTGTTCATAGAGATCTTGAATGAAAATTGGAGTTTTTGTATTCATTACTTCTTGCGTGAAATGGGACAGGCTTTCTTTCTTCATCTTTTTCTTTTTTATGATATGAAAGGATATTGTAGATGTTTCATCCAGGAACTTTAACAAAGGATTTTTTTTCCTACTTTTGAGCTTTAGGCAAAGCTACACTTTCTTCCTTTGCCATTCAGTTTCTTGTTACTTAACATCCAATTTAGTAATTAATGACCTGAGGAGCTGGATATGAAATAGTATTTGTATTTATTTAGCAAATATTTATTGTGATCTTCTATGTTCAAAAAACTGCTCTGTTTATTTATTTACTTTTTTGAGTGTAAGGTCAGGGCTGTATGTATATTATTTTCTCTAGGAGTTTATATGTGGTTATAAATAGCCCAGCACATACTATATGACTTTTAGGAGCTGACATTTAGACAACACTGAGTCAACTTTATACATTCTCTTACAGCTGAATATTTTTCTTTCTTCCAGTGCAATTAGAAAATAAATGTTGAAGCATAGTGGTTTACAAATGTTAAAGACTGATGTCAAATATTGCATATTATGCCCAAAAGCATTGTTGGGAAAAATTCCCTGGGAAGGGCCCCAGCCTCTTGCTCTGTGCGGTCTCTGATCGTGATGCTGCTTGGAGTGTGCATAAGTATGTGTCTTTCTGTGTGTCTGGAGAGGGGTTAGTGCAGGGTGTCATTTGGTGCCTGACAGTGGAACAGTGCAGTTGACTCTTAGCTCTGCTATCCAATGACATGCAGTGGCTGAGAGTTTGAAGCTGATGGTTGGGTCTCCAGTGCTGCCTGCACACCTGACAGGCAGCTGTTAAACCGAGCAAAGGCAAGCTCGGGGAGTCACAATCTATGCATAAATGATAGGGGTATCTGTGCAGAAGGTGCGAAAGAAGCTCTGGCCCCCTCCCTCCCCCAAATCTCCCCCTTCCCAAATGAAATGCACAGTTCAGCCAGCTTCTTAACTACACTACACTCCTGCTACTGGCTGCCAAGAGGCTCAAAAAATCCACCTTCACTTTTCAGTCAGAAGAGGCAGAAGTGGATGTGAGAGAAAGAGAGACACAGAGAGACAGAGAGCCAAAGAGGGCAAGAGACTTGACTTTAAGAGACTCCTGTACTGACAACTCCATGCAGTTCGGAACCAGAACGACTACGGCTGAACCAGGGTTCATGGGGACATGGCAAAACGCTGATACTAACCTCTTGTTCAGAATGTCCCAACAGGTAAGTTACTCTCATTTTTTTAAAAGAAATTTTGAAATGTATGTGCACTTTGTTTCTGGTATTTTTCTCTCTAAACATTTTTTAAAAACCTGATCGCTTCATAGTTAGGCTCTGTTTTGTCGTAACTGTTATTTGAATATGCAGGGTTACTACTTCAGGGTTTCCCTAAGGGCTCCTTAAGAGAAAAAGGGGAAAGGATACTGAAGTAAAAGAAAGCAGAGGCATTGTTGCAAAGTTTCACAGTGCAGCTTGGGTCATAGGAAGACTCAATTTATTTGTTTTCTGTTAAACATTTAAAAAAGAAAGCCACCGCCCAACAAATGTATCTTTCTGTCTATATTCATCACTTCATCCAAGTGTCTGCTCTCTCGGAGTAGGTTCTTCAACCAGTCATAAAACGTAGGGGCCCCTCAGCACAGCCCGACTGACTGCACGGGGCTGCAGCAGCTCGCCTCCGACCCGGGAGGAGGCCGGGCAGGCATTGCAGCCGCGCCGAGGGTCGCCGGAGGCGGCGGCGGCGTGCGGGGCGGGCCGGCAGGGCGCCCGAGCTCCTCCGCGCCGCCCCGCGCTCGGCCGCGCCGGCCCCGGCCCCGCACGCTCGCCCGCCCGCCCGCCCGCCCGCCGGCGCACTCACGCTCGGGCGCAGCCTCGGCGTCCTCGTCCGGGCCGCGCGGGAGCGGCTGGCTGTGCTGGCTCTGCCGGGAGAGTCGCCGTGTGAGCGCGAGGCGGCCGGCAACTAGTAATTAATCACCGGGGTCGGCGGCTCGTACCATGCGCTCGGTGATACGTGCCCTGCGCGACCGGCTCCTCTTGCACAATTGCTGCCGCTGCGGCTCCGAGGGGGAGCGAGGGTGAGAGGAAGCGAAGGGAAACAACCCAGAAACTTTCATCTTGGACTGTGCTCAAGCTAGGGAGGGTAGTTCCCTGGTGCCTCCCTCTTATACACGTCTTGCTTTTCACAAGCCTACACGAAACCCACACAAAGCGAGTTAGTATGATACTGTCATCCCCACAGCACAGAAGGATTATTGACAAATACACATGGATTTTAAGTAGATGGCGATTAAGACATTGATACTGTTGCACTCATTTTTAGAAAATTACGACTGCTTTTTTAAAAACCTGTTTTGCTTGTAAGAGTTTATGAGAATTAAATACTTCATTGAGTTAAGGTTTTTTAAAGTAGTGGTAATGAAGGAAAGAAAATTTGCCAGGCTATAAACTACCTCAAGTTTAGAAATACATGTGTAAAAGGTAGTGCACAGAGGTAGGGGTTTTTGTAGCATTTAGCTAGCGAACAGTTATATCACACCGTTCTCGATAGGATAAATGCATTTGAAAAAGGTGTATTTTGACATATCCTGTAGAGGGACCCTGATTACTGCTGATACAGTAAGCTGGGATTTAAATGCAATCAACATAAACCCAATAAGCAACTCTTTATGTGCAGTTTCCCACTCTTGCAAGTTAAAAAGTTCATTTCCTCCCAGAGTTACTCCTTGTCACTGCATAGTGCTTTGAGAGGTGTGTTTCGGAGGCACATCCTGCCTTGGGTGGCTCTCTAGGTGGCTGGAACACAGAGTATGTTTTCACTGACCTTAGGACCAAGTAACTTGTGCTATACTTTAAAAATTAGATGTCACCTTCAAGGGTTTTCCTTGAGCTAGTGGAAATCAACAGTGTGTGTGTGTGTGTGTGTGTGTGTGTGTGTGTGTGTGTGTGTACAGTGTGTGTTGGAAGGGAAGATTGGTTTAGGTCTCCCTTTAGCTAGAAAAGAGTTAATAAAACCAGATAGAGATAATGATCAATTGATAAATGGCTATTGAACCACATAGATGGTGTTAGATTGCTTCTTTGGCACCAGCCCATTTCCAAGTACATTTGAATCTAAGGAGACTTTAAGTCTTGCAAAACATTTTAGCTAAAAAACAAATGAAAGTAGATGATAGATCAGAATTAGGAAAATAATTTGAAATCACTCAGAGCGAGAAACTTGTACAACTAAGCTATTATGTTTTTGATCCAGCTGTTTGACTCTGTGAATATATAAAGATCAGTTTTGTCTATACTTGTGTGCATGTTTGTGTCATAGCATTAGTTGACTGTATGAAGAGAGTAGAAATAATAGGGAAACAATTTATGCCTAATGGGTGCTGTATAAAACTAAATTATATTAATTACACTGTTTACTAAACAGTAGTAAAATAAAGGGAAAAATCACAATTTAAAAAAGTGTGATTTAACTGTATTTTAAATGTTTCCTTTATTTTTTGGTTTGGATGTATTTAGCGACTCCCCTCCTCCTCTTTTTTTTTCCTGTCATGGTTACTAAATGTTTACCTCCTGTGCATTTTTGGAAAGCATGTAAAAGAGGGTATGAGTTTATGTTTTTTAAAAAATCTTCAGGATGACATTTAGTTTGTATAAATATTGTATAAACTTAAAATTCTTACTGTGTAAATCTAAAAATATGTGTGCTGTACATGTTTAAAATTCAATAATTTTTACCTGTAGTTCATCAGCAATGCTGATTCTGTGTGTGTGTGTGTGTGTGTGTGCATGTGTGCAAGAGACACTTTTCTTGAAATGATTATCTCTCAAAGCCAACAGTTTCAAAGAATACTAGTTTCAATATACACAATAAGCCAGCTTAAGTCTTACTATAGGTAAAAGTTTGTCCAATTTAATCAAGCATGCAGAATTCTGTAAATCTAATTTCTTAGGCCTAATGACATTTTCTATATTATTATTTTAATTTCTAAGAAAATATTGATTTAGCTCATGAAATGAATATAATTGACAGGGCACATTTTTTATTTCAGAATTTTTGGTAATTAAACTATAAGATTTACATGATCATTTCTTTAAATATTAGAAAAGACTGACTAGTAGGTTTTAAAATTGAATTACAGAGACTTTTACCACTGACATTATTTAGAACAAAACTTATAGTGATAAGTAGCTCATGAATGCTGGTATTTAATAATCTTGGTTTGTGTCTCCTATAAGTAAATTAGGAAGTAGGAATATAAAAACCTTTGTTTTGTATGAGCAAAGTTGGATCTGCTTATATGTAAATCTCTCAGTCTGTTTAATACTGGTAAAAAGATATCACAAACCAGAGTCAGTTTAGATTTGGTGGCATTAAGTATGTTCCTGTGAAGTTCAAGATATGATAGTTTGCACTTTCTACATCTCTACATTTTTCTCCCATATTCATGTATGACATGTATGATTTTTTTGAAAGGGTTTTTTCTCCCCGTAGATACCAATATTTCACAACCCTAAAGGGCATGACTCTTGACTTTTAGCCTAAAGGGAGTTCTTTTTTGGGTCACTTTGATCATTGACAGGAAGAGAATCACCAGAATGGTTTGCTCATCTTCTCTGTTAATCTCCTTGAGTCCAAAACATTATTTTGCCCATTTTAACCTTATGAAGTACTGTTAAGAGTAAAAATTAAGGTCTAATTTTGAAGTGTTTTTAAAAATACAGTTTTAAAAGGTGATTTTTCTATTTCTGTAAATATTTTGTACATTTGAGAGAATAGCAAATGAAATGCTTTGTAGCTCCCTCAAGGGATGCAGTAATCTAATATATTTTGAAATGTTTTCAGAAATGAAACTATCACAGGTAAATGACTATCGCCCATGTTTTACACATTACTAGAGACATTTCCTTTTATTATTGGTGAGGTATATTTAACCTGTTTCCAATAAAATGTAGATCCCTTAATAAGGTCTCTTTTCAGACACAAGTGAAATACTAAGTTAGAATTATAAATGACTGTGCATCATTAAGTAGTAATTTAGGATTCACCCAATGATGTAACAAAATTAACAACATAATTTCATTGTGAAACTGTGTCTTATTAAAGAACAACTGTCTGACATTTTCTTACAGTTGCTTTATATAACTTCATGCAAATATTATTAGTAGTGACATTTTTCTATTGTGCATTAGATTCTCTCATTAGCATGATGTGTTAGTTATCACCAGAGAAATCATTTCTTCGATAGGTAAGGGGCAAACCAAGAAAGCTAAAAATTAAATCAATAATTTACATTAATACCAGAGCATCTGTTCACCGAGATATAACAGAGTAAAGCAAACTTTTTTACTATTATAAAATCTAGTGCATTTCAGAGAAATGATAAATAAAATATATTGTAAGAAATATAGCATTGCTGGAATCCATTAAAAATCATGTTCGATAGTTTTTCTCCCAGTAGTCTTTTAGTTCATTCTATTCATACAGGCAAACACCGTTTCAGTTTGTTGAATCTGTATTTTAAAGTGGAAATTATGATTTTGCCTGACTTTCTATCTCCCCCCACTCCCCCACCCAGTAATTTGAAAATTTATTCACTAACAGTTGAAAAGGCACCCATACAGTTTTTCTTACAAGTCAGGTGCCTAATTGCATATCGTGGTTTGGTTCTTTTTTATAGTTTGTACATTTTTATTCTAAACACTATCCCACTCATGTAGACATCCATTTTAACATAGGAAGTATATTCTTTTTTAATCAGAGCCCTGAGTAAAGCGGTTGATAGTTCATGGTCTTTGAAAATGACTTTGATTGCCAGACATCATCCATCCCTAGGTTTCTGTACTTTTTCCTCCTCCCCTTTTCCTCCCCTTCTTACAATTGGTGTATTTTGATAATCACGTCTTTCTAAGAAAGGATTAAATTGACCAAACTTATGGTCTTGATGCTAAAATATTTATTTTATATTAGGAGGCATTTAATTTCAGCCTGTTGAATTACTGGACTGCTACCTCCAATTTAGTGCCCCTCTCTCATGTGAGTGAGAGTATGTTTTATTTTGATGTTTTCACTATAGACATATATCCAAGTATAATTTTTAACATCTGTTCTGATAATGTAACATTAATAGGAATAGTTGAGTAATTGTTACAATATAAATTGTAGCATAGAGACAGGTGTTTGTATGTTGGCCTATACTTTGTATAAGATGCAGACTTCACAGGTTCTGTCTTAATTTGTAATGCAGTGGGAAAGTAGTAGGTCATATACATGGTAATTATGTACATGTTAGTGCAAGTAAAGCATGCACAGACATATTCTCAGGTGTGTATGCGGTATATATTAAAAACCTGTGTAGAAATTTCAAGTTTATTTTCAACATGATAGGTTAAGTGGATTTGAACACAGTAGGTGATCGTTTTGAAATTATTTTCCTTGTATTTCTGTCATCTGTAAACTGGTAATGTGTGCTTGTGTAATTTGTAAAGCCCTTTTTGTTAAGATGAGTCAAGTAATCACAGTTGAAACTTAAATCCCTAAAGGTGCAGATAACTTATCTATAATTGTAGGTATTTTTTATAATTATATTTATGAGTCTACCTTACAATTCACTGATAAATGCAATTATTCATGCATGGCTTTATGGAAATCTGATTAATGTAGTGACAGGACAGATTGGGGCTACCGCAGCAGCACTTCCTCCCACTCCTATGTCAGGGTTAAGAGCCGCGGCAAATCCTCCCTAACTAATGAGATGCTGAGTAAGGCATCTCTGAGAAGTTGGGGCAAAAGTGAATGGGTCACAGCCAAAGCAGGATTGCAAGGACTCCAGTGATAGTGAAAGCATTTGAGTTTGCCAGGTCGTTGTGACACAGGGAACTGATTCCAAAGCAACAGACCGTTAGTGATAGTGAGCTGGCGTCATCCACTTCAATGAAAAACAGCAATTTGTAGTGTTTCTCCCTCCCCACTTTATGTATTACACATGCTCGCTTAAAGAAAATTACAGTGGCCCTCAACCCTTATCAATCTGCAAAGTTTTTGAAAGGATTTTTCTTATTAACATGAATAGCTGATGACTGTACGTCGAAGAGGTATTTTCTTAATTTGGACTCTTGATTAGGGACTATTTGGGTCTCGAATGATAGGAGAAACTGGAGTTTGCTTTTCATTTGTGTCTATAATTTGAATCAGTGAATTGATCTAGGAATTAACTCCTTTTTTCCCCACAGGATACTGTCAGGGAGCTTTAGGGTAGTAGGAAGAACAGAGTGAATTACAGGATGACTTTTTCAAAGAGTAATTTTCTGTGGGAATCCCTGCTTGTTATTGTCCAAAGAACATGGAATGTAATGGTTCCAAGGTTTTCTTCTTGTGAGGTTTGGAGCCTGGATTGTTAAGTGGATAGAATGATTTCTTCAACACGTGGAAAGCTTCTCATACCTTTTGTGGTATGTTTTTGCCCTTACATAACCACCCTTCTCTAGGCTTTGGTCAAAAGATTGTTTGGGGATTGTAGTAAATAATTGGTCTCACTCCTGTTGGCCAAAGCTGATGCCATTTTTATTTCTCGAAAAGCAGCTGATTTCCACATTTTGCTTGGGGATCCTCATCCACCAAAGGACCTGGGAGAAGGGGAGAAATCTAGTTAAAGGCCCTTTCAAGGAACTTTGACATCTATTTTTAAGTTTTAGAGAAATAAAGGAGAAGAGGCATAATTCAGGAATGATAGCCTTTATATCCTGACATAGAAGCAAAATGTGTACAAGTAAATTTTTTCCCGTAAACTAGTAAACAGGCAAGAAAAACAAGATGAAAAAACATTCTGGCCAACTCAAGCTCTAAGAAGTTTTAATATGTGCAAATGACATCCCAAGCAATGCTGCCCGGGGCTGTGACATCCATGGTTCCTGACCTGTCACAGAGGGTGACCTGTACTGCCTCCTCCCTCCCTAGGTTTAAAAGAAAGTTAGAGAATAGGAAAAATTTAAGCATTGATTATTTTTTAATTTGTACATTCCCTGTAGGAAGCCTAGCAAATTTCATAATGTACATTCAAACCCTCAGGTGAAAATTTTACAGCTGGAGTTCATTTGGGTGAGAACGTTGTGCAGTGCCCGTCTCTTCAAACACGATACAGCATTTCATGCCACAGAGTCAGAGAAGAGGAGGAGAGGAAGCGCCGTATCATGCCTTCATTCACAGAGCCTGCCTTAATGCAAGTGCTTGTGGAAAAACAATGCGTTACTTGAACTGGCTAGCTTAGAAATCAAATGCTCAGCTTATTCATCATCATTCCAATTAAAAAGGAAGAAATTGATCCTTTAACAACAACATAACATCCTTTTGTTTTTCTTTAATTAAGCTCATCAGTTTTTCATTTCTCTCTGTTAAGAAAATAAAAATAATCTTGGGCAGTAGAAATTACTCATTGAAAACTGATTCTCTTGAGCATATCTGACATCTTATTTACTCAGTATTTTTGGACTTCAGTGTTATTTTGCCCCCATCTTTAGGATTTGTGTGTTGTTGAGGGGGTCGATTTAATCATTTGTTTGCTTGGCAGCAATTTACTTAATGACCTAAATACATAGTTAGTCTGTTCTTTCTTCCTATTTCTGTTTCCATAGACCTGATTTCTTTCTCACTTTATTCTCCTTTCCCTCATCTCTCTTTCCCTCAATTTCTCCTTACTTTCACTGGCTCTTTTTGCCCGACTCTACAGGCATTGAAATGCACCTGAAAAGGTAAGTGAATAAGTACCTTTTGTCCAATACATCGTGCCGGCAGAGGCAGGAGAAAGAGGTGCCACCCTCAGATGTGGTCCTCAGCGTGTAAGTGCTGACAGGACTGTCCTGAGTTTTGCTATGTAAGGGTTCTTTAAGTAAGGGCATGATAAAAACGTGTAACCAGGGGCCCAGGCTTATCATTCAGAGGTGCTGAAAGGCAGCTCGATTTGATCCTTTGCCTGTGTATGTAAGGAAGTTCTTAGCTGAAAAGAGATTTTGCTTTTCTATTTTTAACTTCTTTTAAAAAAATAATTCTTGGATTTATCATTTTGTATAGCAAGACTTACATATACACGAGAGTATTTCCTTAGAAGGAGGAAAATGTGAAGTTTTCCTTCGGTAGGTAGAGTATGATTGACTCTTAGAGACAAACTGTGGTTAGTAAGAGTTAATTGAAATATTTAAAAATGTAATTGCTATTGTGGCAGGGCTAATATTAATGGATGATATTATGAAATTAAAATTTAAAACATGCAGTAGACATAACACAGGAGGATTCACTACTGTTTTGCTTTAAATAAATTTTAACTCATTGTCTTACACAGCAGAGAGATTGTTAAAATTGACAAGATTAAGAAATACTGTTCTACTTGTAAAAGACGTAACTTCCAGTATTTGTACCTGCTATGCTTTTGTGTAACTCTCACGACTTTTTCACCTTTACTGAGGTGTTTTTTAATGGCTATCTGTTCTCTAAGCAGTTCTTCAGGACTCTTATGTGATGATTACAGTGCCTGAATAGAGGTTTGAAAAGAAAAATTTCAGGAGAATGAATATTTTATGTGCCAAAAATAATTACTTTCAGCTGGCTTAACATAATAACAAAACTAATATTAAAATGAGAACTCTATTAGTAGAGTTTTGATAATGCTTTTTTTTTTCTCCCACTAAAATTTGAGCCAGAAAGATTTCATTGACTTAAATAATTTGGATGGCTGTTTGGGGCACCTAATCAAGCATAGATAAAGAAAGCTGCCCACTGCTGTGCCCTCTGCAGCCCTAGAGGGCAGTGGACATGACTGGAGGCCACTTGCAAGATAGGGGAGAGTAAGTATATCCTGAGCATATTCTTGAAAGCATCCCTTGAATGAGCATGCCTGCAAACATTCTCTTTGGTAACTTCATGTCCAAGCCTAACTCAAGAGTCAGCTAGGTTATCTGCTGCTTTATCTAATACTGCTTTTCTTTTATTAGAGTTCCAGGAAGAACCAAAATCAAAGACTTTGTGGAAAGACTTCCTGTCTTGCTATAGAAATGTTAAAAATCCCATATTGTCATGTGGTAGTGTATTTATATGTGGTATACAGACATGCCGAAAGTATACACCTGTTTGGTTGTGGGAATCAAGCAATTTATTTCTAGGTTTGTTAGGATTTGTTTAATGGCTGCTTCAAATGCAATGTGTGTGTGGATGGTTCCCCCCTAAAGAGGAATTCCCCATTTTAGGAACCTCATTTTAATGATTCCTTATACTTGGTAGCCTTTTTGTTCAAGCATAGCTTTTTGGTGAAGCCCAGTGTTATTCACTGGGAAATAGCTCAATTGTTTCTTATTTTGTGAATTGCCATTTTCAACCAGTGAGAAACTACAGTTCTCTTCACATGTTAAAACTAAGCTAGGTTTGTCAAACTTAAATGTCTTATCATTTCCATTCCCAGCCACTTTTTAAAAATTCTCTTGGACAACTTTGGAAAGTAAAAATGGGGCCGAATAAATCTTAAACTATGTTACCAATGCTGTTATCTACTAAATAGAGCTTACTGTGGAAAAGAATTCTTCCCTGTTTTACTTTATTTTTGACTTTCATCATAAATAGGAAGGTACAGAGTTAGAAGTCCACCATCTGGACAGCTTGTTTCAGTAGCCAGTCTGGAAGCCCGAATCCTGGCTTCATACAGGTGAGATGTGTTATGGGAATAAAGGCCTTGTGCATTTAATGAACCCCGCCTGCCTGTCAGCTTGGTTTTTCATGCACCATTGTTGTTCACATAAGAAAAAGAGTGTTCACAGCCTGTGGTGAGATTAGAGTAATGAAAATGAAAATGAAGTGTTAATCTGTTGATAGGAAGCACATCTCATATCCTGCATCCTGGGCCACATTCATGCGTGTATAATATATTCCAGGTTTTCTCATGACCAGAGAAGCTTGGATGTTCATTATATTAAAAACACGCTTTGGGTAAGAGAGAGAAGTTGGTTATTTTAACTTGCACAAGTAGTTATTTTTAATAATTTCTTAGTCAGCCAAAGAAACCTGCCTTCTAAGTGTTGTGATGACCTACTGTTCTGCATATGCCAGTACTCCCTTACTTGCAATCGCTTTCTTTTTTTTGTTGACCAACACAGAATGCTGAAGTGAGCCTCAACATAAGCCTGTTTTGAGATACCCTTTTCTAGAAATCAGTGATTAATAAAAAGAAAGGAGTTAGGTGAGCGCTATACTTTAATCCCTATAGAACATGGGTTAAAGAATACTAAACATTGATTATCCCATTGTTTTTCATCTTAAAACAATGAAGTACAAACAAAAATAACAAAATCAGGAGTCATCTAGAACTGCTTTATGTATTTGCTGTCCACTGCCATGGTGGGAAACCTGAGGGAACCAGTTTAAAGCTTTGGTCATCATGGGTAGGAATTAACTGTGGTCTTTCATAAATTTTTTTCTAAAATGTTACAGTAGGTAAATCAACATGAATGTAATGAATCATACTTTTCCTACCATTCTTATTTTAATTTTTTTTACCATTTTGCTCATTAACTAGTTAATTTTTTTTCCCCTAAAGCCATATACTTAAAGCAGAGAGAATAAGTTTAGTTTCACATTATACCAAGATGTTTTAAAGAAAATAATGTGAACATTTATATGCATGCTATCCCATAGGATCATCCCTTCAAAAAGCACCTTAAGAGATGGTTTCAAATGAAGTATAAAATGAGTGGGGAGAGGTAAATTAAAATTGAGTTCCAGGTGTCTGCTTCTAATTGCTCAAATTTCAAACATAATGGATATTAAAGAAAAATGCTTCCCATAAGAAATATATCATTTCGTTCAGATATTGGGCCTAAGACTGTATTTATGAAGTTCATATTTATTTTCTCTTTTTCTATTCAACTGGGAGCTAAGGAGTTCAGTATGATCATTATGATTTTGTGAACTGTTTACCTAAAGTTGTTCAAGTTGTTAAGAATCAAGAGCATTTGGAGATTAAAGTTGAATTGTGAAGTAAATTTAGCATATGTTCCAGGGTTACTTTCTTAAGGTGAAAATGGAAGAAAAATGCTTCTCTTTTAGGAATGAAAGACGTAATTAAAAAACAATCTTTCAAAAATGTGGGCCAATGATGAAACATAATTTCAAAACCCTACATGAAAGTTGATTTAAATTTTACTCTTTTTAATAAAGTTGAAATATGATTCGTCGGTCATAGCCTATTTAACGCATTTCTGGACTGTCTAGTTTATCAGATAGCCTGTTACTATAGTTGGATGAAGCAAAAAGGTACTCTTTTCCTCTCCTAAATAGGGTACTTTAAATTTGCTTGTAACATCCACTAATAGGTAGAAATACTGTGTTGTTGTGGTTGATTTGGAAATAGTGAAATATGAAAGATTTTCTCCTTGCACTTGCTTTCAGTTAAGAAAATGGAAATAGACGTGCATGGTGATTGTGTCATAAACATCTGCTTTTAGGTAATAATCATTTTTAAAGAAATGTGCCATGACTTTTGGGGTCATTTGAACCTGTAATAATGTCTTTTTAATATAAGTATAAATGTCAGACTGAGGCATACATGTGGAGCCAGTAAAGAGTATTTGCTATGATAATCACGCATCCTAAATGTTGACTTTTTAAATGTACCTTGTAGATGTATTCTATTTTCATATTAGGGTCGTTTTCACTTATGTATGTGATTGTTCTAGATAGGAAGTGCAGAAGTGTTAACATGTGAAGGAACAAAATGGATGTACATCTGAATAAGAGTTTAACATGAGCATCTTTTCTGGGCTGCAGGGAAGAATGTGGTTGGTTGGAAACTAGTGTAAATGTTGAATCACTGCATAAAATGATATCGGTTCTGAGGTTTTTAAAAAAATCTTTAATTATGAAAATTAGTTTACTTTGCACTTATGTTTTATTGAACAACTGTGTTTATTTTGAAATGAAATATGGTACTGTTTGTCTTATATTGCATAAGCCCATGAAATATGTATTTTCAGATCTCTGTTCCTATCCTTCTCCTTTTCCTCCACAAACTCTGCAAACTCTCTTTGGAGTAGTATGACATTTTAAAAATAAAGAGCTGCCTAAAAGGGCCATGTGGAGGTAAGGTAAATTAAATGAGTGGAGTGAGTCTAGTGGGAACTGTGGTGGACCAGAAAGCTCTCGTGTCAGCCACAGTGAAGCAGCAACTCCTTAGCTCCAGCTAGTTGTTGCCAGGTGGGAATGGAGGCTTAGTGTTGGGATATCTTCTTTTTTTTTTTTTTTAATGAGAAGCCAGAAATCCAGATTTTTATGTGAAATCTCCTGATTTTTAAATCTTGGCAACCTTTTCAAATATTTTTAAAAGTGTGTGGTCCAAACAAAATTCATCTGCAGGCTATATTCAGCCTACTGGCTGCCAGATAGAAACCTCTGTTTTAGATAATAATTTAATGGATGAAGATAATAGTTTCATTGCATGTGATCATTCATCTTGGGAATTCCCCACTGGGATGAACCAAATTCATCATTTTTTTTTTAATTAAAAAAAGTTTAGTAAATATATATCTGGTGTTGATAGTTTTGATGCATATAACTTTTCTCCTTATGACACACATAGAAAGAAAAATCGAATGTATGAGCAAAGCAAAAAATGGTAAAGGAATGTTAATAAAGGTAGAAAAATAAGAATGCTAGAATTACAGGGAAATAAAGGGAGATTTCTAAATTCTGAAAAAAATAATATGATTTGTGTCAGTCATTGATGTAGATGGAAAGCTGAATTTCAACTACAAAAAGCTTTTCATCTCAACTTTAAGCAGTGATTCTTGGCCCTGAATCTTTGTGGGATTGCTGTAATTTACCAGGCAATTGATTATGATGTCTCTAGTAGGAGATGGACCACAAGGGGAAAACCCCCCCTTACTAATTCATGCAAGGCCAGTATTTTATACAAGCCTCAAGAAAACATCATTTATATTGTATAAGGAGAGGTTTTCAATGTCTATCTAATTTTTTTGAAGGGGCTCTTTAAAAGAAATAATCTATTCATAATTGAAATTCTCCAGGCAAATCAGATATCAACATTTTCAACAGAACAGGTAATTAATTGGTTTGAATTTCAAATTGAAGGTCATCCTGTTATTGATTTCTGTGGGAACAGGAAACAAGAACATCTTGTTAAAATGATCTGCAAATGGGGCCTAGGTGTGCCTAGGTTCTGTTTAGGGTCTTGTGAACAGTGTCCCTGGACAGTATCAGACACCAATCAGAAGGGAGTCATTTCTGTTATAAACATAACAAGCTGTTGGTTTGCTTCCAAAAGTGCAGAGAAGATCTGAACTGGAGAAAAGACCAGAGATGAACAGTTTGTTTTCTAGTAAGTCACGTGTTTAAAAATCAAGTGAAGATGCAGCTTGTTACAAAGCACCCGTGTGTCTGAATGGCGTTGAAATGCCACGTTCAAGAAGTTCAGCATCAGTACAGATTTGACACCATTTTCAGAGACCTTTCAACTGGGGAATTAGAAAAAATATCTTTAATACAAGGAGAGGGAAGTACTGAAGGAAGGAGGGTGGTGAATAATGGAGGATAAACGAATATACTCTTAGATGCTATTAATTTTTATAAAGTAACATTTGTGCCTTTTATAGATAGTTTTATTGTTCCATGGACCAGGCTATTTTAAAGCAGTCATTTCTCCCTCTGCTGTGTTTATACTTTTTGAGAATGATATGATGTGAAGGTAACATGGACTAAGTGAGTGGGTGAACATTACGTCTTGCTAAACTGGAATAAGTATCTTAATTTTAGCTGCGCTAAACAAGTTGGAAACTTAATGCAGTTTCATCTTATGGTTCAAAGTAAAATTCTTAATAATGAAAAAAAAAAGCAAGCCACCTATTCTAAATACCCTGGAGCTGTTAATGCAGTTATTTCCAGGTTGACATAGTTTTGTATAGGCATGACAGTGGCACCAACTATCTACATTAAACCTTAACATTGCACAGGACCATCTCAAGTTTATTGTGAGCCTCAAAGCCTGCTCATCCCTAAGAGAAATAATCAAGTTTAAGCATGTTACTTTGCCATAGTCACAGCTAACTTTTTAAATCAGAAAGTACTTTTTTAAATCAAAAAAGCTGATTCTGTGCAGGTGATCCTTGAAGAAATTTCTCAGTTCAGTACAGAGTCATTTTTCTGACCCACACTTGCTGCCCTCTTGCATTCTGTCAATCCATCCTGTTAGCAGTGGTTGGAAATGACCCCAGATAAAGCAGAACTTGTCAAATTTTGTTTAAAACTCTAAGGTGATGTCAACATTCTTTTTCAGCTTTATTCCTAGCTCTCAAGTCATTGATCCCATTTTACCAATTCCCAGTTGAATTTTCACTGCAGTATTAAAAAATGTAGGTGAGGTGGGGGAAGATGCTGATGCTGTCCTTAAACTTGGGAGTTTGTACAGCATGGAAGGCTAGTGCTTAGGGAAAAAATATGGGGCTGTTCAGCTTGATCTCGTGGTGCATTGCTTCTCTTTTTAGGGAAAGGAATTCTCCATTTCCTGAATGCAAAATGCCTACACTTTTGGAGGCTCCTGGTCTTTAGTTCCTACCTCAGTTAATAAAGCACCCCTTGCATCTCAGAGATGGAACTTGACGGACTAGTCAGCATTGCAAAGGTCACCCTAAAGCTATTGGCAGAGTATACTGCCCTTTGTTGGTCAGTGGTTGACAGTGCTTCTCTCGCGGTTAACTGGATGTATTAGACTGAGCTACTTTTCCACAATACCAAATTATCTATTTATTTCTTTTAAACACCTGATAGAATGCCCATTCACAAGCTGCCTCAAGCACATTTTCAAAAGGAATCTTAGCAATACTTGAAATATCAGTGCTTTGGCTACAGGAAGGAAAGTAAATGTAGTGTATTCATTGTATTGTTCTGCTTCAGTGAAAATACTTCTAAATTATACTCATCTTTTAGAGTGTTCATGCTGTCTGAAGTGAATGATTGTTCCAACATATTTGTAAATCCAAGTTAATTCCAAAAAGTTTCCTTTTCTTAACAGTTTGCCTTCTTTTAGTATAAAAATACTTAAAATCATGTTCTGAGTAGACTTTTTTAAGAAAACAAACAAACTTTCATTTCCTTTCATGTTATTTCCCACAAGTATGACATACAGGAAAAACTTTTCTGGTTTCAGGTTACAACTTTGAACATGATCCAAAAGTGGGTTTCACCTTATTTTTATATATTCAGATTTACAATTTAATTAAATATTGCTTAAATTATACTCAGAATTATAGAGGAGTAATTAAAAAATGATCATGGTAGTTTTTTGAGACAGGGGAACTTTACTTGAAATAGTTTTGTGTATTGCATGCTTACATTGATTTTGTAGCACCTGTACAGTCTTGGTATGAGGTTACACAGGTACACAGGTAGAATCTTTTGTCTCAGCTCTCAAATAAGTACAGATCCAAAGTGCTAAGGTGCTAGTGACCAGTGACACCCCCTAATTGTTTTCACTTGTGAATGTACTTTAGACTCCCAGATGTGTGATTTGCTACATACCCCCATCTCCCACTGTTCTCTTTGGCTCTAATGGGATTGGTTAAGCAATTTAGACATTCAAAGTGACTTCCTCTTTGGTTTTAAAATGACTAAGTGAAGACTCAGAGGAATCCCTTTAATTTACCTTTTAGTGTCTTTGAATATACTGGATTCTAGCCTGCTACCCATTCAGTTGTTTCTTTTTGAACTAGATAAGCACATCCAAAGCAGAATATGTTCCCTGTCTCTACAAAATAACAGAATGAAATCAGTGTTTAAATAATTTTTGTTGTAATAATTCAACATTCTTAACTAAAAATAATGATTTAAAATAGAATGGTTAGCATCAAGTTCAGACAGTGAACAATATTTGAAAACAGTGTAGTGACAGTATTTGTGGTATAGGTTCTTTATGAACTAAATGTTTGTTGAAAGGACTTTGTTTTTAACCTATAGGTATGTTTATCTTAGTATAATAATCATTTCATGCTGTTCATTTTTCTTCCAGTTGACCCATTCTCCAGACCTTTAAAACTTTTTTAAGTGGATGCAAATTCCGTTTTAATTAGACCAGTGCAATCTAATACTGCAACTAGCCAGGAATGGAAGAAACGTGCTGAAAGTTAGTTAATACAACCCAAATCAACCATAGCCAGATAATTCCCCTGATCTTTGTAACAACCCCCTTCTCCACCTCCACAATTAAATGACCCTGTTCTTCTGGAGTTTCAGCAAGATATTTCAGGTTCACTTAAAAAAATGATCATCTTTACAGGATCCTTTGCTCTTGAATTTCTTTCTTTCTTTCCCTTGCCACACAGCTGTCACTGGTATAGGAGAAAGACTGGGGGGAGGGGTGGAGAAGGAAGCCCTGTTCAAATCGTGTCACGTAGCACTAATTCATCTGCTCTCATTAGAGGGAGCTAGGGACAGCAGTGATGGCCAAGAGCTGCACTCCACACATGACACGCGGACAGTTTGGGGAATAGAAAATTGCTTTCTCAGGAAGCCCAGCCAATTAAGGACTTGACCATATTGAATGTCAAGTGTTAATTTAGGTTTTTCTTCATTTTCCCAGTAGTAATGCGGGTCCTGTGATGAGCAAATACATGTCAAGTAAAAGTTGATTGCATGAAGGACCTGGGTATTATATGTCACTGACAAGTCACAAATGTACTGAAGTCTTTTAACCCCTTAGGTGATTGTGGTTGGGGGAGGGAGCAGGGCAGAGTGGGATTAATGGTACCATAAGGATGAGAATAGTTTACCTGAGAGTAGCTTGAATGGGACAGACAGTAATGGTAATTCATGCAAAAACCAGGGATAGGACAAATCCTACTCTCGGGGCATAGAGGCCCTTGAAGTGCATACAGTATGATTTTTCCCATTATAAACATATACTGCCCAGAATCCATATTATGTCTCCTAAGATTTTATGAAAAGAGAAAGTAGTGTGTTGACCTAGGAAATTCCTTATTAATGATCTCCTTTGAAAGAAAGAAAACATTCGTTAAATAATGATACTATTTTGGACATTTTAACCCTTTGGCTCAGTGCAGCCATAAAATTTCTGGCTATTTATAATTACAGTCTGATAAAAAGTTAATTATAAAAAGTGACTGTGTGTAATACTATGTCACAGAAAGCATACAGAACATAAGACTGAAAGAATGTGTTCTGTCATGAGTATCTGTAAGGTGGGGCTCAGCCAATAGAAACTTGTGGAAGGTCCGTCCATAGTCTTTCCTTTTTTTTTGTGCGCAGTTGTAGAAGGGAAGAGTTTCAGGCTTTAGTGAGTGAGGTAACTTTGCCTTCTTTTAAACTAAAGGTTTAACTTTGCCTATCCTGTATAGCATCTCATTTCTGGTCATCAGCATTCATTTACATATGAATATCCGGAAAATAAGAGATTGTCTGTTTTTGTTGAAATTGTACAAGCAGCAAATAAAAATACCCCGCAGTTTAAAATATTGCTGTTGTATAGTTTAAACAATCTTTAAATGAAACTCTTGACAATCATTCACAATCAGGTCATTTTTTCCTGCTTTTTTTATGTAGAAGCATCTTCCTCCTTCCTATCTTTGAAAATGTGATATTAATTAAAACACTTTTTGGAACTTACTCCCTTCTGTTTATTCCCAAATTTTAACACACTTTGTTGACAGTGCTTGCACCTTGAAAATTTGTCTGCTAATGGTTTAACTTCTGGCAGCAAAAAGTGCTAATAGAGTCTGCCTCCCTCAAGTTAGATACTGTGCTATCTTTAAGGTTAACTAACTTTACCTTAAGGGAATGATTAGCAAACAATTTCAAGAATTTGAAATGTAATAAAATAGCTTTTTCTTAAGAAAGAAACATTAAGCTCCTGAATGCTGGGATGGTCTATCAGTTCTTTAACCTCCCCTGTCTCAAAACTAACCAAATAAAAAAAGCTTAGCCCCCCTTTCCTTCCTACTTTGATAAGCCCTGTCTGTGGAACTCTTGGCATTGCAGGAGTGCTGTTTAATTACATCCAATTGTCAGCAGCTTCTTTTCCGTTGGGTGTGCTGAGACTTAGTACCCTTCCTTAAAGTAAATTCTTTTGATGGCAGCTCGAGTTGCTGATACAAGTTATTCCTTCTCTTCCGTGTCACTTTTGATGGATGGTACCTAATGCAATCAACCACAGGCCACGAGAGCCACTTCTTGGGTTGTGTTAGTAACTGGACCAGGGCACCCCTCCTCCCTTGATCTCTCCTTCATATGCACACTCCTTCGCCACCCCCACCAGCACTTCAGCCTAAATAGGAAAGCCAAAAGAACCGAGAACAGGCTTTTCCTAAACCTCCATTTCCCAGTGGGGAAGCCGAAGCTGCCTCCCTTTGCGTGCGTTTTTGATAAATTTAAGAAGTCAAATCGCTGACACAGATAGATAATCCAAGTGTATAGGGTGAAGAGTTATAAATTAACACATTATTTCCTCTTAATGTGAAATACTTGCGAATGCATTTTCTCAGTCCCCTGACATCAACCCAGTGAGGGCTCGCATTGTACTTTTCAAGTGGCATTGATTTGTTAAAGCGCTGAATTAGCATCTCCGGCCAGCTGCTGGATCCACCGTCGTGTTGCGGGGCTCCAATTCCTCCTCTCCGCCCCCTATCTCTTTTTCCTTCAGTCTCCCTTTTCTTCTACCTCCATTTCCTTGCATCTTTCGTTTTGCTCCTTCCTGATCTTACTCTTACGCTTTCTCTCACTCCCTTCTTTCCTGTTGCTTGCTTGCAAGCCCACACCGTCTCTTTCCTTCTTCCTCCCTTCCTTCTATCTACACATTTTCCTTTCTCATCCCTTTGCCCCTGAGATTTGCCCTCACTCAGGGTCGGTCTGCCTACTGCCTGTGGAGGGTAGTGGGGGTAGATTTTAGCCAATCCCATCTTCAAGTGGGCTCTTCTGGGAATAAACATAAGCGTGTTTGTGCTCCTTGTAACAAGTTGGTGAGAAAAATCTCACCTGTGTTGCTTCCTAGAAATTAAAAGGTAACTTACAAACTCTTAAACTTGTATTGCTAAATGTCGTTTAACAGAGTGAAGTTTTCTTTTGGTTAAAGGAAAATTAAAATCACCCTTGGTTATTACAGATTTGATCATCTCACAGGTATCCACTAACATAGTTATGAAACTTTTGGGTTTTTGCAACTTTTAGAAATTCAGTGGACTTAAGTGATAATACTTCATTTTCCAGCAGGTTCTATATTGTTCTTACTTCATTTATTCATGTTGGTACTAATATGAAATATTTTTCATTGTGGCATTTGTGGCTTATTATAGTTTCCTTATTAGGATGTGTCAGCCTGTAACAGTGAATGGCTTGTAGGATTGGTTGACAATTTGGTTGGAAATAAAACTGCAGTGGGTTATTATTTCTTCTAGCCGTGTTCCTCAGAGTTCTTCAGAAGAAATGCTTCACAACTGAGAGGCTTAGCCTGACGCGTGTGCATGTTTACAGACCTTGGCTCTTTTCTTTTCTGGATATTGGCGCAAGATACTGAAGATCACTGTTTTAATTAGTTTGATACGAGCAAAAAGTGTCTGTCTGGACTTAAAAATTATTCTCCATAATTTTAATCTTATGGCTTTACAGGTGTTGACTTCAATTTTACTAGCTTTCCTGCTAGTAACATTAAAATTGGAATTTGAATATATGTTGATAATAAATCAGATAACTTGGAAAAGAACAAATATTTTTATTGCTGTGTTTTATCTAGATTAAAATGACTTTGATTGCAGTGTTTACATTTTGAAATGGAAATATTTCACACAGGTTTTGATAGTCTTTGCTTCTCTGTTGGGTTGGTTTCCCATCCCCTGCTCCCACAAGTCAAATATAATTCCTTTTTTCTTCTTTTAATTAATTGCTGCCCTCCTATCTAAAATTAGATGGCTTGGCTAAGGTGAAGGGATTAGAATGACTTTTCAAGGCATGATAATGTCTGTTTCAAGGAAAGAAAAAGAAAAAAGTCTTTTAGCAAGGGCTTAGAACTAATTCCAGCTACTAAGGAGACAAAAATTACACTAAAGAAGACAGCTTGGTTTTATTTTATATGTGCACGTTAACTTGCTTAAAGAGCATCATTTTGTATTTCAGGGTATTCTCTTAGATGAAATAAGATGTTCTTCCTTTGTTACTGAGAAGGGACATGGCCTCACTATAAGAGGTTAAAGCTGAAACACCTGCCTTTTGCAGACATAATCACCGCTCACCTGGCTGTAGTTCAGGGTCAGGGCAAGAAGGAGGGGCCTGCTGCTTTTTAGAACGTCCTGTGAACTGTACTACAGAAAGAAAAATAAGACAAAAAACAATAGGGCAAGGTTGAAAGTGAAAGTGCCCCATATAAAAATGGTTAATCATCAGAAAAGGGAGAAAATGAAAAATCAGAAATGTCAAAAAAAAATTCTGGGAAGCATACTTCAGTAGTGGGAGGGAAGTTGAGGATACAGAAAAAAGGGATGTTTGGAGGGCAAAATTATGTTATCTGGGTAACTTAAAAAAATAATAAAAATACTGTTGTATAAAGGGCTAAATTGGCATCAGAGCAGAGTTAAAAATTAAAAACATTAAAAAACTTGTAATGTGATCTTAACTTTTCATTTGTTGTACATACATTTAGCCAGTTATGTTGGAAGGCAGACACCTTTACACAAGTAATAAACCAATAAATCTAGGTTTTTCTGATCCAATTTATTATGTGATAGTATTTAAGCAACAGGAAAGGATTATGGCCGGATGTATTAGAATTCAACAACTTTGAATTTTTCTCAAATTCTCAGGAGAAATCAGAATTACTTCTGCTCTTGCATTTTGTAAGTCTAAATTAAGTGTCACTTAAATGGGAAAGAACTGGCAGCTTTGATAAGTAGTCCCCAAAGCAAACCATTTTGTCAGTAATCATAACCTAATTATGAATGCAAATACAGAGTTTGTTTTTTAAAAAGTTTGAAACAAAGGGAAAAAAGAAACAGTCTACAACACAAGGAAAAAGCATCCCCATGCTTAAACATAAGACTTTCAATAGCAGCAGTAATAATAAGCAACTTCTGGCATCAGCCCAAGTCCTGTTGAGAGGGAGCAGCAAATGGCCTGCACAGTGTGTGGCTCTGCAGAAGTTCCAGAGTGACACATGCATCACAAGCTGGTCACAATGCAAGCGGTCAGGGGTCATGTTCAAGATCAGGGTGTTGCTGGACAAGGCTGAGGAAGCAGAGGTGGCCCCTCTGTACTCAGTGTGTGGGTCTGTGTACTCCTTTCCCGTCAAAGCGGGCCCAGCACCGCCAGAAAAGCGGTTCCTTGGCAGGGTTTAATGGCAGGATGATGTAGTCTGTTGTGACTAGTGCATTCCTTTCAGGTTAAACTAGGGAAATGGCATTGTGTTAAAATTCCAAGTCGCATGAATGTTTTATTGCCACAGTGCATTTAGCCCTCTAGGGGAGTGTGTGTGGCGGCTGGTGGGGGTGGGGGTGGGGGTGCCTGTGAGACTCAGGAACTATCAGAAGAACACTTCCCTTGGAAAATTTTACCCACCAGCATGAAGCTGATTTGCTGTGATGGTCACTTAGAAAAGGGTTTCGCTTTTTCCCTAAACTGTAGCTGTTTTAAGTCTTGCAGTCTGGACAATTAACAGCTGAAGAAAATATGACAAGACACACGCAAAGAGGTTGGGAGATAGGGAGGAGGAATGCGCCAGAAAGGAGCTGAGCTGCCTTCTTGTGTAAACTGCCCGAGCGAAGGCCCCCTCCCCCGGCCTTGGTCCCTGTCCCCCCCTTCCCAGGCTGTTTTGCTGTCTGCCTGAAGGCCAGGAGTGATCTGTTAACCTTGCACCACTGACTGGGAGGCCACTGCCGCTCATGGTACTGTATGTTACCATTACTACTCCCTCGTTCCTTTTCACTGACTGATTTTTTTTTAACCATTTCTCTGTAATAACGGTTTGTATTAGTCAGAGGGATACAGTTTTGGAATTCAGAAGGTCCGAGTTTAAAACAAAACAAACAAGTATGGTACTGTTTTTGTCTTGGCTTTTAGGACTAAGCTGAACTATTCTAATTCAGTTGCAGCCAGACGTTTCCAGCGTGATTTAAAATCAGGAATTCTGGAAATAGGGCAGTTTAAAAGATACAAATCATCTGGGCTGTGGATCTTGTAAAGGGACTTGGTTGTTAAACCACGTGAGCATCTTCAGAGTTTTAGGACGTTTTCAGGCTTTGCAGTTGTCGCAAATATATCCCTTTTGCAGATTGCTCCCACCCGATCCCTCTCCAGGGGAAGCTCTAGCCTCCTCTTTCACTGTTCTGGTTGTTCTAGGCTAACAGTTAGGAGCATGTGTGGTTTGCCTTGGGTTGTAATTGTGCATATTAAACATAACACTCAGAACTGCTTTATGATTTGATCTGACTCAAGTTAATTTATAACAGATTAAAATGTGGATATACGGAACAGCCTTCTGATTTTGTGTTGTGACTTCATAAAATATTTACGTCTGATTTTTCCCCCCAATGAATAGGAGAAATATGGATTATTTTAGGTTTACCTAAGTAAATTTATTGTAATAGTTTGAATTTTAGTTTTCAATTGCCTCTCTTTTTCTCTTCATGTTCAAGCTTTAATACTTTTTGTTTTCATGTTCTTGTGATTTGTTATTTTCTTTTCCTTAATAATGCATACATATACAGATATAGAATTGTGTGTGTGCATGAACACTTTGCTAACTGCCAAACTGATACAAGGAAAAATTTCTAGAGTTGTTAAACTCAGCTAGTTTTCCATTTATAAGTTACTTTTTTTAATGTTATGTTACAGAAATTTAACTCAAGAATATAGCACAAATAAATAATTTATGGGTAGGTCCATGTGCCACTTATAGAGATTTTGGTACATGATTTATGTATTTCTATAAAATGATGTTTTTTGTCCAGATAGACCTGAATTAATCTGATTAGTGCTGTGTGTATGATGGTTATTTATAAGCATACATTCATGTCCTTTATACCAACAAAAAGTCAATTCTACAACAAAATTGAGATTTATGTATGGTCTTGGCACTTCAAATTTTAGGCAAATCCATGAGATATTTTCGCTTATATTCTAGAGAATGCTCACTTTAAGAATTATTTCCGTTTACTCTGTTGGGTGCAGAAAAGTGATAATGGGAGTTTTCTTTGGTGATTTCCATTTTTAGTTCTAAATTTTAAAGTGTAGTTTTCAGGAGAATATAAACTTACTTTGTGTTGGTTTTTTTTCTTGCAGCAATATGAAAATTAATTTTTTTCCAAAGTAGTGGACAAACTCAATAGTGCCAAATTAAGAAAAAATCTATTATGTACATTCAGCTTACCTAAAAATACATTTGTTATCCTGATCATGGAAGCAGTTTTTTATTGTGAAAAGGATATTGTGCTTGTATTCAACACTTTCCAACTTGATTTATTATAATTTTCCCTTTATAACCCAAGAGGGAAAGAGTGAATTACTGCGATATCATGTATCCCTAATAAGAAAATTAAAATCAATTTAGGGTTTTTTTCCTTAAAAATATAACTTTATTAAAAATATTATCAATATTTGTCTGTCAGCATTTTTCTATTTCTATGTCCCAGACATTAGAGTTTGGCGTCATAGAACTCTTGGGAGGGAGTTAAAAGATTGTACCAAGTTCAGATCTACTATTGCCAATCACTAGTTTTGTGACCTTGAGTCACTTTGTCCCTAACTTTTATTTTGTTCAATTTTAAAGTGGGGAAAAGAACACTTAGCTTGAGAATTTGTTACAAAGAAGAAATGGGATGACATGTGAAGCTTTAGTACATGGTATTTGGTAAGCTGTAGATCCCTTTTCTTAAGCTTGCTCTGTGGCAGGCTTCCCTTGGGAAGCTTAAAATTTTGAAAACAAGGTGGCTAAATGTAAATAAAATACTATAATTTCTTCAATTATCCATAGGAAAGGACATATTAGACATAGGCAGACAACTTCCTCCCTCCCTCCCTCTCTTCCTTCTTTTCCTTCCTTCTTAAGAATCTCTTGTGTCATCCGTTAGTCTTGAATTTTTACCACTCTGCAAATTTCTCACCATGTTGGCCTTTATGGATGTCAGTGATGCTGTTGTTTCAGTGATGGCTGACAGTAGACTAGAGGCAAAGCTGGCAAATTCTACCGGGTTCTGTTTACTTTGGTATCATCTGTTCTAATCATATTCTTGAAGTGAACCTTCCTGCCTTTGCCTTATTATACTTGTTATCATTAACACTTGATAGTGGAGCTTGAAGTTGGATTTTGCAGTTAATACCCCAGCCTCTGTCTCTGGCTTTGCGAATATTCACTGGTATTCATGGAATTAAGGTCACATAAAGCCTAATAGTATTTATACCTCTCAGTGGAATTGAACAAGATACAATATACATGGATATCTGGGCAATGTTTTATCTTCCTTTATAGTCTTGCATAATACCTTAAGTGTAGAGGACTTGAGAATATTTGTTGAGCAAAATGTGCTTATTGTTTTTCAATCCTGGATAATGCTTTTATCAAAAATCATTTTGTTCTCATATATAGTACATTAATAATGTCATAGATGGTCTTTGATTAGCATTGTTATTTTACCTAACAACATCCAGTTTCTGTTAGGAACCCTAGATTGAAAATACTGTATCTTAAGATCCAAACTAAATATTTGGTTAAGTGTTTACTTTCACCTGTTGCTAAAAGAATGAAGTTTAAAAACTAGTAATTTCTTGCTATCTCTTTGCTCACACAATGTGCTAGGGGCTGTACCCCAGTTACTACAAAGCATTCAGGGCAGGTACAATTATTTTCATTTTACAGATGAAGAAATAAAGGTCTAAAACGTGAACCCGGAAGGTTGACCCCAAAGCCTTTGCTTTATCCTCTGCCACATTATTCGTCCCTATAACTTAAAAGATAGCTGTTAAAAAAAAAAAAGAAAGTTATAGAACCCGCTGGGTTTTTTTCCCTTTCAGATTAAGTTTTACAAGGAAGCTGAGATACAGAACTGATAAAAATCAGAGCTTTTTTAGATGAAAGGGGTCTAGCTATAGAGTCCTATATTTTAGGCTTCTACTAGAGATCCACGGAAAATCTGGTTACAAAACCCCGAGCCTCAATGCCCCCACAGCCCCTAAAGAGGAGGAATAGTAAAATCTCAGTTTCCCCATATGGGAGTTGAAAGTTTTGTTTATCTTGAACTTGGAGATGCAGTTACAGGCAATTCATAGGAAAAGCTAATCTGCCTGTTTTTATAAGAGAAAAATTGTGTGGGATAAAAATACCAGTGTAAAAAATGTTATCTCATTGTACAGCTTTTCCTATTTTAATTTTCAGGGCACAGATTTGGTTTAACCTGTAGCACTGAAATAATGTTACTGTGAGAAAAGTCATAAAGAACCAAGTCATAATTTTATGCCTAACTGGAGTCCATGTCTGCATATGTGTTCAGAGTGTAGTTCAGTTTGAAAATACTAAAAAATTTCTGTGCTTTGTATAATGGCAGAGCAAATCTGTAAAAGATATACACATACCATGTATTTATAAAATGTAAGGGTGGGGAATGGAGATAGTTGTAACTCTGAGAAAATAATAAAGTGAGTAAAAACACACTTTAAAATAAATTGCTTGTGAAAGAAATTAATTGACATGGTAATTTTGTATTATCTTTATAAACTGGGAATTTCAAGTTTTCTCACTTGTTAAATTTGCGTTGAGGTTTTATATAATACTTAACTAGAAATATAATTTCTATTTCATTAGTATTGTGGGAAGAGCCCAGACCACTGAGCCAGATGTATCTGTATTTCAATTTATCTCTTTTCTATATGACTTTGGAAAAGTTTTATAACCTCTCTGAGCCTCAGTTACTTCAGTTAAAAAATGGGCTAAGAAGTGATGCCTGTAAGTCTGGCACAGAGAGAGTGAGTTGTGTTGTTATTCCCAATTTCTTCTTCTGTTGTTCCTGTTAGTTTGCAAGCCTTTTGCAGTGTTAACTTATGTCTCTTTATCAGCGGTAATACAGGGTTCTTAATACCTGTATCATGTACATACTTGGGCTTTTCAATTACTAGCTTAAAAATACTTGTGCCAATCTTGTAGAAGTGTACATTTGTTAAAGAAAATGGGGGTGGAGAAAAATTTCTCCTTTTGTACTCTTCACTGAGAATCAGTCACTGAGCAGCATAATTCTAAAATCTAATGTGGCTTTTGGGTACTTTATGAACCTTTTTATGGTAGCCCAGAAGCAAGACTCTGAATGAATTAATATATTTCCATCAAGGGACTATTCTGTTAACCTCTCCTTTTCCTCCTAACCCTTCTGGATGGGACTTTTTCCATCCAAAACCAAGGTTGCCATATACAGTGAAGATGCCAGTTCATAGGTATGTGGATTATTGGTTAGCCTAGGAGCCTTTCTGTCTTCAAAACAAAGAAAAAGGAAAAACTTAAAACAGGAAGAATAAAACCCAAAACCCCACACAAACCAAAAAAATACAAAAAACACATTTGTTTTCTAAGGAACTCAATGCTTTATAAATGAAGAATATAAACTTCACACCCTGATTTTAATTTTCAATACGTAAACATATTTTTTACAGCTTTTGTAAAAGGACACATATTCACTGGGCAGATCAGATTAAGAAAACTATAAAGCGAGTAAAAACCGAAAGGCTGCCACCAAGGAACCATTTTATTAACATCTTTTTAGTCACCTTTCTCCATTTACATGTACATGCAAATGTAGGGATAAATACTACATAAACATCATAGATATTAAATTAAAGGTATTATGGATATGTGACTATAAAAAATTCAACTGTGTCATAGATTATCTTTCCATGTCTGTAAATATAGACACCCATTGTAATTTTAATGGATTCCTAGTGTATCATTGTACCATAGTTTACTTAATGAATTCTTGGTCTCTGAACATTGAGGTTGTTGCCAGTTATTTTCTTTTATAAAAAGTGGTGTTTCAGTATGAACACTCTTGTTTGTATTTGTATTCTTACTTCCTAAAAGGTATATTCTTGAAAGCAATGTTGCTGGGGAAAGAGGTACAATTTTGCACAGTTTAAAACAGGTTAGCAAACCTTTACTGTAATGGACCAGATAGTAAATAATTTGGCAGCCATATGGTTTCTGTAGCAACTATTCAATTGTCTTTGTAGCCACAAACAGAGAAAGGCTATAATACAAAGAGTAGGTACAGCTGTATTTCAATAAAACTTTATTTACAGAAATAGGCATCAGGAGAGCATTTGGTCCATAGTTGTAGTTATCTGTTCCTGCTTGAGACAAAGGAGAAACTCATTAGGAATGGAAATTTACCCCTCGTTGACTATAAGCTACTTCATAGTATCTTAGAAATGTGTTCTTATCACAGGGCAATGCAATGGGCTGGTTACTTTCTTTCCAGGTATATGGCAATCAATACCTGTTTTAAAGAGCTTATTAAGGGAGGTTTTCATACCTGTCCCTTTTCTAAAGCCTAGTAGTAAATTCTTATCTAAGAGGCTATATATGCCAGTCTATTTTATCACTCTATACTTTAGATTTCAGCATATGTTAACAACTTGTGGGACAAGCACTCTTATATATGTACTATAGAGGGGATGTACATTTTCTCACCTCTAGAAGATTGCTTTGGTGGAGTTAGGTTCTAGAAGTATCCTGAAATAAGCTAGAAAGAAAGTCCAGCAAGAGAAGTATCATTTCCACAGACATATTTCCACATATCAACAGGGTGACATTGAATTAGTTATTGAGCCTTAACAGGCTAAATTACATTCAGAAGAATGCTCTGTGCATAAATAGTAATCTTGCATCTTCAATTTCTATATAATAGGAATTATTGGCCACTAACTGCCTATTTCTATAACTAAAGTTTTATTGAAATACAGCTGTACCTACTCTTTGTATTATAGCCTTTGGCTGTTTGTGGCTACAAAGACAGAATTGAATAGTTGCTACAGAAACCATAAGGCTGCCAAATTATTCACTATCTGGTCCATTACAGTAAAGGTTTGCTAACCTGTTTTAAACTGTGCAAAATTGTACCTCTTTCCCCAGCAACATTGCTTTCAAGAATATACCTTTTAGGAAGTAAGAATACAAATAGAAATTATTGGTTGAGGATCAGATGGAATAATGATATAGTTAAAAATTACTCTAACACTGGGTCGCTGGTGCCATTATGAATTTTAAGAGATTTATTTATTATTTATTTTGCATGTATTTGTTGACTGCTGTATGTAAAGCAGTGTGTTGGTAGCTATGGGGGAATATGAAGAGAACTATGTTCTTGCCCTTAAGGAGAGAAAAACATGTATTTAAAGTCCAAGGTTGTGTAGTGCTGAGAGCCCTCAGGAGGTTATTAGGAAATTTTGTTGGAGAAGTGGCATCAGGAAATAGGAAGATTTTCAAAACTGTAATTCAGGGGAGGGTATTCCAAAAAGAGGAGCACAAGAACCATGTCAAATTAGGAAAGCCCACATCAGTATGCAAGAGACATCAAATAGTCTAATGAGTCTGTCTATTAAGTATTTGTTATTGAAAGAGGAGGAGAAGATAAAGCTGGAAAGGCCAGGTTAGAGCTAGGTTGTAGAAGGCCACAATTTACTTTAAATGTTAACTTGTGGGGAACTCTAAACATCCTCTAGAAGGATATGTGATATGTTTGGCAGTTGGAAGAGTGCTGTGTGGCACTGGCTGGCGAGTGTGGAATGATGAGGTTGGGGTTATCACTTAAGGGCTATTGGCAGAGGCCTGAGCATGCTCTCCTTAGCATGATCTGGTGGTGGCAGAGGGGGCAGATGAGACAAAAAGGGAAAACGGACAGGCTTTTAGAATTTACTAGGTTTGTGAAATATGGAGAAGACTTCTTAATCATCATCTGTGGTTCTGAGTCTTCGTTAATGGGACTGTGGTGATAACACGGCAAAATACAACAGTCAGGAAAGCTGGAGTAAGAAAGGATAGCAGTGAACCTGTTTGCTGGTTTAGCTCCAGGTGTAACTGGACACTTGGAAATTTCTGTGGGAGCTTGAAAGGGCAGGACTACAATTCACACAAGAAGTAAGGAATAGGGATTTGGGAGCACTGTTTTCACACAGGTAGTGTATGAAACCAGGGAAGATCATCACGTCACCGAAAGGAAAGCATTTTACAGTATTACTTTAACATTAAGTAAGTCAGTGGCACAAGTAGCTCTATCTAAAACAAACAAAAAAGAGAACTGTGTGTTTTATCATTTATAAAGCATTCTATTGTCTACTAAGCTGCTGCTCTTAGCTTCTAAAGCCACTGGATTTCCAGAGTATAATATGCTCAGTCTGTAAAAAATACCTTATTTTTGAAGATCCCCAAAGAAAATATCAGAAACTCCCTTTTACTTTATCTTCTTACCACGTCCTGAGACCCTCAGGAACAAAGGGATGCCACTGGTGGGAGAAATTTATATTCACTTTTTACCTGTGTGGTACAGCAAGTCATCTCCCCTAGATTTCACGTCAGTTAGGGTCAGTGCATTTAGGATTGGGGGTCAGGGTGGGGAAGGGTGAATATTCCAGAGAAATCAACTTTGTATGCTTCTGTGAATTTTCTGTTTTTAGTTTGGGGTCCTCAGCAGGCTTTGAGGGGCAATAGTGCAGTACACAGTATGACAGTCTTTAGTGGGAAAAGTTTTTACTGTATGGAACAGCAGGACTAAATCTGCCTTCCCATTTCCTTTCTTCTCTTATCATTAAATTACCTGTGTTCAAACTTTGCATGCAAAGAAAACCACGTTGATTCATTATCTTCAGCATGCTACATTATGCATCTTGGCAGCCTATAAAGGCCCCTCTGGCTCTGCTGTGCACAGAGGTCGGAATTCCTCTGATCTGTAGGCATTATTTGTGCCTCCTTCAGGCTCCCCCCCCCCTTTGTAGTGAGTCTGACTTAAGTCAGATGGCAGAGGGGCTGGTCCAGAGAAATCTGCATTTCTAGACCTCCTCTGTGCATTAAATCTAATTTAAGTGCTCATTGTATTTTCTCTCTTAAACCAGGTATGGCTACTTAAACTTTAAAAATTTTCCCGTAACAGGTTTAATGTAAGTGGTTCAATGGGTAACTTGAGATGTTGAGTTTTGGGTAATATTTGTTCTCTAAATGTTTGGCACATAATACATTCTTCTATAATATTCCTCAAATTCCCTTTTCTGCTTTCTTACATACACTTTTCAGTTATCCCTTTTTAGTGTTGTTAAATTTAGGGAGGAAGAAATCACTTTTGATGTGTCTGCTTTGTGCCTCTGATGAAGTAAGATCAAGTTCAATGCACCTACTTTCTTGCAAAGTGAACTCTTTTAAAAAAAATGCTACCTCCTCAAAAAAAAATTCAGGGGCTTGGTGATCATTAGTTGAAAGTAGCTTCTTTCCCTTCTAGGTAATTTCATCCTCATTCTTCTTCACTGTGGAAAACGAGGGACAGCAGCTGAGTGGAGCAAACCCAGTGGCTGAGTTCAAGGTGACCTTTTAGTGGAAATGCTAAAGTTAATGCCTGTCTCCAAATGATTTCCTTCTAATGTCTGCAGCATATATGGAGTTGACCATACTGCTTACTGCTCTTGAAGTGGCTTACTCATTTTGGCTTTTTTCTCCTAAGAGCCTCTTTTCCTGAAATCCCATCTCTCCTTCACAGAGTGAGATTTTTAGGAGACCTGGATCTTAAAGTCTGGTGTATGCTGCTTCCTTCTTGTCTGGTTCTTTTTAGGCATATTTCTTCTAAAATTAAGTTGTCATCTAGAGAGTTTTGCTTTACCAATTGTTTTTTGGTTTTCTAGTGTATTTAGGTGAATGGATCTCAGACTTTAATGCTTATCAGCATCACCTGGAGGGCTTGTAAACACAAGTGGCTGGGCTCTAACCCTCGTGGTTCTATCTCAGTTGGAATGCATGTCAAACCAGCTCCCTGGAGATTCCAATAATGTTCCTTGGCTGAGGAGAACACCTTGAACCCCTGACGTACACTATTGGTTTTGTCTGTAATTTTGCTGTTTTTGTTTTGTTTTGTTTTTTCCTCATTGGGTAGGGTTTCTTCAGATTTTATTTACCCATGTTCCCTAGAAGCTCTTTATTTTTAATTCATAGGCCAAGCCACTTGCGTGCAGGAGAACTCAAAAAGTTGTCTCATGTTTTGATTGTGAAGGGCTTGGTTGGGGCAGGAGTGACAAAGTGAAATGTGCCACTTCTCACTATTTCGCCCTTGGAAGACTAATGATTTGTCTCTAAGAGCCTGGACAGAACTTTATAGTCTTTCTCAGCACGGCATTCTAAGGAAGCCTTCTCAAAGTTGATTGCACTGGCCCCTAATTGAGTCTAACTGAGTTAGGTGCATTTTCTAGTTTCCCTAATTGTTTATATTATTCCCTGAAGTTTGCTTCCATCTCCCCCAAATTCCTTCCCTTACTGTCTCAAACTTGCCAGCCCTCACAGGGGTGGTGTGCTGTGGGGAGGTACCTGGGTTAATATCCTTTACCTATATTTGTGTACCTACTGTGTGCTTAGGTACTTGACCTCTGTCATTTCCTTCAACCTTGCCAACTCTACACAGTAAATATAATTATTCCCATTTACAGATGCAGGAAACAGACTTGGAATTGGTTATTAACTGACCAAATTTATAGGGTACTGCAGCTGAGATTAAAATGGGTCTAACTCTAAAGTTAATACTCTTTTCATATTTCTTGCTGTTAGGATAGGAGTTGAGCTTTGAGGGCAAAAGAAACTTAAGCATACTTGTTTCACTTAATCAGATGTGGCAATGTATATGCCCATAAGCAACAATCTGGGGTGTTATTTCAGAAATACTGAATTGCAAGAATAATTGTAAATTAGTTGAAAATAAACTAATTCTATACTCTTTTTAAGTATAAAGCCCATCCACAGCACCAGGTACAAATAACTCAGTGCTAAAACACACATAACACAAGAATTGGACAAATAAGTGAGCTCTGTCAAACAGTAGAAGGCTTTTGTAGTAAAACACCAGCGTAGTAGTTCAGAGAATTTTGTCTTAATTTCAGTTCTACCCAAATTATTAAATGTGGAGTAAAGCTGCAGTGATAGACCTCAGTTTTCTTGTTTAAAAATAAAAGGAGTACAATGGAAATTCCTCTCCCCCTTGCTTGTCTGATGTGGGAATTAATAAATATTATGTGTAGTGCCCTTTGAGGGCTCTGCAAGAAAGATTTCATATAATTGTAGCATTATTCATGATCCATGAGTCTCCTCAGGATGTCACCAGGGAAGAGAGATTTTTACCTTTTAGCCCACATTTCACAGCATAAAAACAAGGCATTTTTATTGTTGTTTGTGGCTGTGAAAATCTGCTGTCATTGTATCTACAGAGGTTGCTCCTACCATAGAGCATAGAGCCCTCACTTATCCAGGAGGACCAATTCCTGAGGAAGAAAGAGAGTGAAACAGTTCCTGGTGAGGACCTGTGTTCACCACCCCCACCCCCACCCTGTGTCTGTCAGTCTGTTGAGTAGCAGAATCACAGCCTTGACCCTTTTCTGTTCTCTTTTCTCTCCTTTTGTTGTTCCGGGATGACTTCTGGGGGACTGTCCCCTCTCTTACTCAGCTCTTCTCCTGTGACATATCCCTCATGCTTATTGCGTTTCTATTGATACAGCCCTGCCTCATTTAAGGCCTCTGTAAGAATGGCATATTTCTGGCCATTCCATATTGGAAACTGGATAAAAACTGTCTTGACTCATCTGGTCTTTCCTGATTGTTAAGTTGTGTTTTCATTCTTAAGTTTTAGGTTCTATATATGTGGCCTTGGGTTTCATGGTTGAGAGAGTTTAGACCTGGGATGTTGTCTTCTAGTTAAATAGTATCCTGAAAAATTAAGATAAAAGTTAACTGTACTCACCTTCCATTTTTGGGTTTTTGTATTCATTAATTCTGCAGCAGTGTGTTCAGTGCACATCTCCATCTTTATGGTGTTGGGTAATTAATTTCTTTATCTTCTCTTTCTCACTAGAGCTTTTGGCTAGCTTGTTGCCCAACCCATTTCACTTAATGGTCTTCCCGAATTCCTTGTGTTATCTGAGTAACTTTTCCCCTTGCTGTGTGGCATTGTCTAACCACTGAAATCCGGCTGAAGTTCTGTTGGTGCTTTTCCCCAGCGTGGCATGTGGCAGAGCTTGTATGTAGTCATCCCTCAGTCCTCTGATGGAATGCTTTCCTGGTTCTCTCTCTCCTCTCTATTTTTAAAGCCAGTTTTGCTTATCCATTCTTTCCCAAGTTCTTCTAGGGTTCAGATAGTTTCCTTCATCCCTTCACTGCTAGACCAAAGCCACCGAAACACATGCACTTCAGAACTGGTCTGGGCTTCTGGCCAGCTTCACGGAAGAGATTTGAGCTGACATGGAAGTTAGTTTGTTTATTTAGGCTCTGACTGTTATAGTGCCTATAAGGTGAATGCCTACCTGAATGTTTACTGTCTAAAAATAAAATAAAATATAAAATGGGTCCTGGTCTGCAAATCTATAAGCCTTTTTCTTGGTAACACATCTCTTTTCCCAAGTTCTTTCTGTGCCTCCTTCTTTCTTCCTTTGTCCCAATTGTTAAACTCCTTCTACACCCATTCAGCTTGAGATATTTTGAACGGTAGCTCTTGTTTACAACGTGGAGCTTTTTCTGTCTTCTTTTTCGGAAGTTTGGTCCCTAACCATCTTTATGTGTGATCTCAGTAAACAAAGAACTATGCGTGTGTGTGTGTGTGTGTGTGTGTGTGTGTGTGTGTAGGAAACCTGCCATATTTCCTCCTTGCCCCACAGAATACGTGTTTTCTGGAAGCCCTTTTGACACTGAAGTGAATGCCCACTGGCTTTCCCTTGCTGAATTCTCCAGAGAGAAGAGAAAGAGGGAAGGAGAGAGGCCTTTATGCTTGTTGTCATATCTTTTGTTTCTGCTGATTATACACAAAATAAGTTGTAAATAGCTCTCTCACACACCACGATTTCTTGGAGAGCACATATGCACTCAGCTTCAGCTTACCCCTGGGATTCTAGAGGGTCCCTTTAAGGCCTCTTACTTCCTGTTACAGCACCAATTTAGATGAGTTCTAGACAATTACCATCCCATAATTAAACCTGTGGCATACTGTTTAGAAATACAGCTGATCAGTTTTAATATTTTTCTTTGTTTTTAAATGTTCTTATTACTTTAAAAGCAAAACACAAAGATGCAAAAAAGAATAAAAAATTAAAAAGTCCCCTTACTCTTACTACTTTTCAGAGTGAAAAATAACTGAACATTTTATGAAAATCACTGTAGAACTTTTTTCAGAAGTATGGAATTGAAACAGACACTGAACACTAGCATGAAGGAAAGCAGATAAAATTGGAATTCTCAAGATCAATTTAAATTTTATATTCCAATGAAAACAGTGGTTGGGTATACACCATAGTTTATTATTTTAATTTAAAATGGAGTAATAATAAGGAGTTAGATACTTTATGTCTGCTATTTATGTCAGTCATTTTTTTTTATCATTGAACAGCTAGCTGGCTAACTACTGAGGCTTCTAAATCAAAAGGCCTAATTGTCTAGGTGTGCTGAATTACAACTAATTAGGTTATCAACTTTTATATCCTTTATATTTTCCTTGGCACATTTTGATGAATTAAGAAACAGAGCTTGCCTCTCTGTCTGCTAATTACTGACCCTAATTGTGGTGTTTGAGGTCAGGGAGTATTTATTGTTAGTGAATCCTTCAGTGAAACTGCACGTTTAGTTTGGATCTCAGTTTCCTCCTCTTTAAAATATGGGAGTCCACTTTCATGGATCCTTATGGGTTTTTTTCTGCTTTGAAATTCCAGGATTCTAAGTTAGAGAAGTGCTACCCACAGCCCAACTAGCTCCTTGCTGGGATTTGTATTGTTGAAACATTCTGGTAGTCTGGCACAGTTTCTTTCCAACTTATTCACAGACATCATTTGTTTTCTCTCAGAAACCATGGATTTCTAAGTGTCCAGGGTTGTAATTGAGTGTAATTGTAGTTGTTTAACTTTCTCCTTTCCTCTTGAGAGTGTTTATAAAATGCATTCTGTGGGGGGTAAAAAAATGTAGAGACTTAGTATTCATGACACTCAAATAATATGAAGGTAAGTGGGAATTTGTTTTGTGTACATGTAATAAAATATTATTTACACTTAATTTGCAGAATATACATGCTAGCTCACGACTCTGCTTTAATCAGTTAAGTAGTCATGTGTATTGAGGTTTCCTAGGAAGCTTTTTGGGGGGCTCATTTTGATATAGTATATTCTGTGATTAGTCTTTTTGAATCCTTCCATTGCACCCTAGGGAGAAAATTACTGTTGCAGAACTCATTAGTGCCCCCCCATATGTCAACTGAGGTGGGGAGTCAGCATTATTTTGTGTGTGACACAACACAAATGCACAGTCGGTCTGCTCTTCTCCATGCTCCATTTATCTCTCATTCCTCAGGTTAGAGGATAAATTCTCTTTAACACTGCTTATGTTTTCCTAGACAAATAGTAGAGCAAGAAGTCAGTCTTGGTTTCTGGTAACACTGTCTCCATTTCCTTTAATTGTCTTCTTTACAAGTTCTTTGTTATGAAACATCAACAAATGCCTCTAGAATAGATGTCACAAAATGCCAGATTAGTGATGCTCACTAGAGAACTTGCAAAGTGGAGTTTATTGAAAATTGTTTAAATTTGGAGAAGTGAACTGATCTGTGGGTCAAGAGAATGAGGGAGATACCTTCTCAGGTAGCACACTTGGCTGAAAACGGATCTCTGAAATAAACTGATTGGCCGAGATGATCCTAATTGGAATTAAACACACACACGCGCACACACACACACACACACACACACACACACACACACACACACGCCATTGATAGGAAAGGAAACACAGGTGAGATGAAGCTGATTGATGGATTGAGATTCTGATACGTATAGATAGTTGTATGATTAATGAAGACATGTTTGAAAGTATTGAGTGGTGATGATTTAGAGAAAATAGTTTACAAAGTAGAAAACAGGGTTAGATGGGATCTAAGTCCTGTTTTCCTTTACCCTAAAAAATCTAAAATGAAGTAAGCAGGTGACAGTAGGCAGTATTTTAGGATATCAACTAATTAAATAACTTAGTTTTGAAAGAAAATCTTTTGTGATTTTCAGTATAGAACATTCACTAAATTATTATTTTTATTATTGATGCAGACATTAGCCTCTTAAGCATAATTTAGGGATAGTAAGTAAATTATAAATATTGATAAACCAAAATCTGCCTGTGCTACCTTATGCCCACATAAGAAAATTAAGACAGAAAAGAATGTGAGCAGGGATTCTGTCTCTTTTTCCCTACCCTCGTTTCCTCCCTTTCTTCCTTTTTACCTACCTTATTTCTCCCCTCCTTCAGTCTCTACTTATTTTTAAATGCCTACTTTGTGTTGCATGCTGTGGATACAAGGGGGACTAAAATTTACCTGGATCGTTTCTTCTTGGGATTCACCTTCTGGTAGTTAATGAACTTGGTTGCATGCTATTTACAATATACTTGACATACTAAGTGTCAGAAACCTGTGACGCCACAATGGCCTGCTTCCTAACTGCAGGTGGGGTATTCCTGCTTCTGTCTGGGTCCAGTATGTTTGTGTGCAGTTCTCAGCAGCCTCCACACCCAGCTTCTAACTCAGCCGTATTCCCTCAGGTTCCAGTGGCATATGCTGGCAGAGTGCTGAGTGCAGACTTTTGCCCAAACCTGGAGGAGCCAGACCAGAGGCTGGAAGTCCAGGTTGGAGTCTTACTACTTTATCAGTTGGGGGCGGCGTGACAGCACCAGTGGTCCCTGAAGACCATACTGAAATACCAGTGCCATCAGGAGACAGCCAATCATTGTATATGTGCAGCCAAAATTCCTTTTCAGGATAAGTTGTCTGTAACTGGAGAACATTCATTTATTCATTTAAGAAACAGTATATACCACAGTGGATGAGAACATGGTTTCTGAAGGCTGGCTGCCTAGGCTGCCACACGTTGATGTGAGACCTTTGGCAAGTCACTCAGCTTTGCTGAGCTTTAGCACCCAAAGTGATTATGAGGATCAAATGTTCTAATATCTTTAGCAGTTGGCATATGGCCTGGCACATAACAGCCACTCAGTAAATATTAGCTTTCATCTTGTAAAATCATCATTATCATGTGCTAAGCATTGTGCTAGGCACAGGGGCCACATGGTGGGCAAGTTGTGCTTCCTTTTGCAGTCTGTCAGGAGAACAGAGTCCATTTAACTGGGCATTGTATTAGAGAAATACGACTTAATGATAAGTATCTTTCCTTTTCATAGTTTGGGAGATACGTCCTGTGGTGTATTACCAAGTTTATTAGCAAAGTACATTTTTCATGAAAGTATTTACTTGGAATTTACTTCATTTTGTGTGGTCTCGAGGCATTAGAAGTGGTTTCGTGTATTGCAAATAAAAAATATAAAAGTGACATCTCAGCTAAAGACATATTTTCTACTTCTCTGTATCTTCTAATATTTAAGGAATGTGTGTACCAGTGATGGAAAGATACAAGCTGAAGGTTTCAACATGGATGGTACCCCCTAGCATGAGTAAACTCATACCATCTTTTAGACCTCCATTTGACATCATTTTCTAAATTTTTAGACTTACATGATGAGCATAGTGAGCTTGGTTTTAAGACGTTTTTACTAAATTAGACACCCCCATGTGAGAAAGGAGAATAATTTTAAAAACTGACTTCTACACAGCTGAAATGAAGGTGAGGTAGCGGTAGGAGGAGGTTTCAGTTTTTATGGTACCGATGGATATGGCCCCATCTCTTGCACACCTGCTCTTGGCTTAGGGAGGACCACCTGAGCTCTGCTATGCCACAGCTCGTACTATCTGGGTGGTGTGTATGGCTGTGGTACAACAGAAAAGCAGGTGTGACACATATGAGACATGATCATGTATTTCCCAGTTTTAGAAAGCAAACAGCTTGTGTATGACACATAAATGCAGAATGATGGAAGACTTTTCATGGAGAGTAGTAGTCTGATCCCTGACCTCTTTGGGTAGGACAAGTGATGTTCTTTAAACCCATCACCTGCAATGGTCTGTCATGGTTGGTTGTTGGATAATCTGTTTTTGAACCTTGAATTATGGTGCAGAGATCAATGAGTTTTGCAGATGTGAGTACATGACATAAAACTGAGACGAATGAAGCACATTATTTTGACATACCAAGGGAAAAAATGTCTATTTATAATTTTAAGAGAGGCCCTAGTTACAGGTAATTAACCAGACTGTGGAATTGACAGTTCAGCTTGGGCCATGCAAAGAAGACCACGCTGCTGGGCAAAGAAGTAAAAGTGCTTGTTTTATTGGATTCCTCCTCTTGCAACACCATTTTGGCAGATTGAGTGGAAAGCTTGAATCTGTTAAGATAGTCAACTATGGTGAATTGGTGAATTAGCTGGAACCCACTTGAACCATTTCCTTCTCTTTTTTCCTCTTCCTTTCTAAATATGGCTTCCATACATTTGAATAATATCTGGTACATACCCATATTATGTAAGTCATAAAAAACTTGATACTCAATATGTTCTTTACCAGCTCACAATCCAGGAGTAGCCTTTAGCTTAGCATCCTTTCATTCTTGCCATGCCATGTCTTGTGGTTCTTTTTTTCTTTCCCTAGGAATGAGCCATTTCTTATTTTTTAGTCCAACTGTGCACTCCAGGGAACTCACTATAGGACTTGTCGGAGTCATCTCCTTTTCCTGCTTGGATCTCAGGCTTTTCCCCAGAGCCAGGAATCATAACTACTAGAGGATTTGCTGTTTGGCCTCTTGATTTTGAGAATAACCTTTTGTACACCTCAGATGGTTTGTTTATATCAGACATAGTATCCATATCTGGTTTATTTTTATGTGGTAGTTGACATGAGTTCTCAGGACTGATGGAGTCCCTTCCTGTTCTTACCTTCTTTCTTTTAACCTTTTTCTTTTGTCTCTGAAATTTCAGATAGTTTAGCAACTGTATTGTTTGATAATCCCAAGATTCCTGACACTGATGAATATGTCTATGGTTTTGAATGGCTCTCATCCTTGAAGTCTGCCCATCTCGACTTTTGCAAGGGCATTTGCTGCCTTTTTCTTTCAAACATCTAACTGATTTAGAAAAGAAGCTGGAAATCAAGACTTTGATTCACTAACTTTGTTGATTTTCCTCAGTGGCTTTTGAAGTAGGTATGCAATTGTGTACTTTAGCTGGAGAGGTTAACTGATGTATAGTAACAGAAAATTGTGCTCTTCCTTTTCTACTGTTCTTTCTCTTGTTTCCCTTTGGCCCTGTGGTCATTTTTCCAATCCTCTTTCCCCAAACCCCCACCCCTACACAAAAAGTCATTTGCAGCCCTAGGTTGATAACCGATTGATTGTGATAATAATTTTAAAAAAATGTGCTCTCATATAATTGTATGAAATGGTTATCTATTTTAGGCCTCCCTTAATTGCTGTTAAATATTATACTTTTGATCAGAGCAAAGTTACTTTTCAAGTCTAGCTGTGCCTCAGCATCTATTAAGTTGTTGTAGCTAGTCCAGTATAGTTCCTTTCTTGGTTGGGAATTCAAGATGTGGGGTTCGATTTTGATATTTTTCACCACCAAAGTGCTTAGAAAATTAGAGTAAATAATGAACTACAATTTCAGTAACAGATTAGACACAATTTACTGTGATGTTTCATAAGCCACAGACTTCTTTCTTCTGTGAATACATCAAGGATCACTTCCCGCCGCCCCCCCAGACATACCGGGGTGCAAGTGTAAATTTCCATAAAATTTAAATGAGGTGCTTCCTGTAATTAATGAACAATTGTGGCTGCTCTCTAGTCTGCATTGTAATTAACCGTGATCAGGCTTGTTTAGTGATGACACTGTTCCTGTAATAATTTGACAAGCTACTGTGAATTTGCCAGGTTATTAAACAACCTGCAGCATTCACTCATGGAATTGCAGGGATGAGCTTGGCGGCAGCTGCTGGTTTAAATGCAGTGTAAGGGTGAACCAAACGCTGCCTGTTGAAGTCTATCGATCACCATGAACAGATTTAAATTCCCATGATTTTGGAGAAGTTAATTACTTGTGCGGGTTGTCTAGAAAACTTTTTATTACATAATAAACCTGCCAGGGCAAAGATGGTCATTTTATGAACTTGTAATAAAGCCAGCAAATTTTCTGTATTGTTATCACCAGTATGGACTAAACAGAATCTGAAGTTTCCCCTTCCCACTCTATTTTAAAAACAATAGCAAACTGATGCCTCTCCAAATTCGTTCACAATTCTCAACTATAAGTTCGCTGTGTGTGTGTGTGTGTGTTTGTGTGTGTGTGTTAGAAACAGCTGATGACCTTATGCTAAACACAGGCATGTGGCAGGTAAGTGAGTGATCTAAGTTGACTGGTAGCCTTATGTCCATGGTCACTGGCGCACCCAGCTTCCCAAACCCCCCTTCAGGTTAAGAACCTTTCAAAACGTTACTGTCTAGTTACTGTGGTGTCTTTCATTCAGATTCTGTTTATTGACTAAACCACAAGGATTCCTGCCCAAAGTACCAGGCGGTGTATGCTTGACTGATTTTGATTTTCTAACATCAGCCCTGGGGTTTATTTGAAAAATGTACATACACTGCAGCTTTAACAAGTCAAGTGACCGCATGTTTTTGACCATGGAGTAGAGTATATCTGAAGATCATTAAATTTAGTGGGAAAGGAGGGCGGAGAATAAGTGTAGTAGTCATTGCACCATTGCAGAGAGAGAGAGAGAGAGAGAGAGAGAGAGAGAGAGAGAGAGAGAGAGTGTGTGTGTGTGTGTGTGTGTGTGTGTGTGTGTGTGTGTGTGTGTGTGTGTTACATGGTTTTTGTCTTTTCATCTTCTCCAAAAGCCAGAAAGTTTCCTGCCGTTTTCTTTCCAGCTATTGACAAATGATTGCCAGATGTGAGATCTTTGCAGTGCTCTTTCCCTCAGCAAACCTGCAGCGATGGGATATTTGATTCTCCCTTGCCCATTTCATCTCCTTTCCACATCTGCCAGGGACACACAAGCACTACATCCCTACATGAGAGTTTAAAGTTTATTCAGCTCCTTTTTCCCCTCCAATAAAGTGTTTGGAGACAACAGAATGAGGTCCATATGACTCTGTCCCAACTTCACTGTATGAGATTAGTTGTTTATTTTTCTTATCTACCTCTCAGTAATTGAACTATTTCATTTTAGTTTCAGTCCATGGAAAATTTGATACAACTCTGAGTGCTAAGAGTTTCCTATTATTGTCTGCTTGCTGCATGTATGCCATCCTCACAACCTCTTTCTGATCACCTCAATTCTGATAAAAACTAGACTGTCAGTTTCATAGGACTTCCTAGAAAAGTAATTTTAATGAACAACTTAAAATATAAAAAGTGTGTTTTGTCCACTAAAATTTAGGAATCGTTTAAGATAAAGCGATCTATAAGGGGGAAATGGTTGGCTTGATTAGCTTATCCTGTATTTGTGTCCATTGTCAGTGCTGATATGGATGAGGTCCTAGTTTTAATCTTAAATAGTTTGTGAAAGAGAAAGTACACTGAGTTTTGGAGGCATCTGAAATTAGCCTGGGTAGGCCACACACATAATCACTAACATGCACAGAAGCTATTTTGCATCTGCTTGAAATCTGTATTGATACTGATTTTTTTTTCTCATCCCAGTTTAACAATATTTTCCAAAATGCTCTTACAGCTTATGTTCATACTATAGGGTGGGCTGACACAGGTGGCCTTTCAGTTTTCCTATTACACTTTTTGGCAGACGAAAAGGCCCCTTATTCCCTGAATAAGACCAGCATTTTTATTTTTTTTAACATTTAAAAAATAATCCATAAAATGTCTACCACATGTTCTATAGTTGATGGAAATGTTTTCCAAATTAGACCTCTAGTATTGGATTCTTATTGTGAAAGTGTGGTATGTTTATTATTTCTGCTGCCCTTTTAGCTACCTGTAATTATGTGAATTCATATTTTTTTGTGAAATTCAAATGATGAATGTAAGATAAATACTGTTTTTGAATTTCTGTACTGAGAAAAATTTTGTTTTTTGTTAAGGAAAGAAGCAAACAGCTTTGCCCATGTTAGAATCAAAATAGGAGAAGTATCGCCTGTTTTTCAGTAAGTTCTTTAAAAAAAATAACAAAACAACAAACAAAACCCTAATTAAAGCAGAAAGCAAGCCAACAGCCCATGAAAAGAATAAATCCTACTAAGCCTGAGAAAATGAGGTAAATCAAACTCATCAAGATGCAAACATGAAATGTGTGCATGTTTTGTATATCAGTTACTCATACTTGAGTAAAATTTAAAAAAGAAAAAGGGGTAAAACGGTTTACCACAAGTTCCCAAAATGTGTGTTTCTATTGGAGTGTCTGTTGAGTAGGGTAGAAGAAAATCGAAGATGGAGACAATAATAAAACTATTTAGACTGTTCACTCTCAAAAATAAGATGGTGACCATGATATAGGTGGTGAGTTGAAACAACATCCCCCCCCAAAACAAACTTAACAAAATCAAAAGTGATACCTATGGAAAAGTTTATATTTTTATTGTTCTTTGATATTCTCTGAGGACTGGCACTGTGCTAGGCCCTTGGTGGTTGCCAGTGGCTGGGAACGTCGAGGTGAAGAGCTCTCTCATAGAACAACAAGGTTCAGAGCGCCTGTGACAAGAGCCAAGTTCCTCTGAGGGTAGATAGAGCACATCACATAATTTGCCCTCCCTAACACATTTGCTGGTTTCTCATGCCTTCCTGCTTTTTCCTCAACATGGTTACTCTGGGAGGCAGAGAGGTGCTAAGCAATGGAGGTGTCATCCGGCGCATGTACCTAGGGAATGTCCTTCAGAGGACGACTTGTCACCAGCCGTCAAAGAAGAGAGTGGCTTTGTGGTCTCTGAACATCTGGCAGCGCTGCACAGGAAGCTGAGGGGGTGTCATTAATTGTGATGAAATAATTTAAACCATCAGGAATAAATGAGGCTGTTAAGCTAAGTTCAGATTCCATTTGCTATGCACATGTGTCTAGCAGCCTGTGTGCAGTTAAAAAAAATTGAATTATATTAGCTCATGAGTAGAAGTGAAACAGATACTGTAAATGAAACAAGTTGCTGTGTAGTGATGACATCGTGTTGAACCACTTCAGAGAGTTACAGTTTGTAGGATCAATATATTGAAAGTGGTGCATTATTTAATGAATTTTCATATAAAAGCATTCTTATGGTATTGAGGGATATAGGATGGACCAGCCGGTGGTTTATTGGAATGTAGTGAGGATGGATAAAAAGAAGACAAGCCATCAAGCCACTGCGGGATGGGTGGATGGGGTTGTTAGCGTGCTCAATCAGGCTGAATTGATGCACAGCTTACCTTTCTATAGAGTCTGGCTTAAGGACAATAATCAGTGCCAGTGATCTGCATTTACACTCCAGGCTGGAGGACAGTTTCTCCCTGATGAACAAGTTTCCATGTCCCTTTGAGAGCTTCTAACACTTGGGGCACGTCTACATTGTTTTCTTGGAATAAAAACAATGATCTTTGGTGATAGATTACTCCTCAAGCAAATGAACATATTTTTAAGGCTTATGCACAGTCATGAAGACTGATTTCAAATGTAATTTTCAGGCACTGTGGAAAGAGGCACAAAGGAAAGATTGTCAGGTTTGGAATGCTGGGGGCATCTCTGAGGTTTTGAGCACTACACTGAGCAATGGTGTGTAGGTTCCAAAGTACATTTCTAAAAGAAAAGTCATTTTTTACACATAAGCAGGGTTTTCAAACTTGAGCTTTTATTTAAAAGTCAATATATGAATTTGAAAAAATAAAATGAGACTGTCTAGATATAGAAAGTATTTTTAAAAACCATTGGAGAGGTAATTCCTCTGTCACATAAAGGCGATGGTCCAGAGCTCCGGCTAGCCTTGGACAAGAGCACTTTTACTACAAATGTCTTACCTTACTCTCCCCCGTCAGTCCCCCGTCTACCTCAGTGTCTTTCTCTCTGTTCTGATTCTCCTTTTCCTTTTCAATTTTCTCTTTTCATTTCCTTCATTCTCACTTTAAATTTTTTATCCTTTTATATTTGATTATCTTTACAACATGTTTTCACTCTCTATTTTCTGCTGAAGTGAACCTCAGTTCATTTACAGTCTTAGTTTTCCTGCTTCCAGTTAAAAGATTAATATCCCCAGCTACTTTAATTATAATATTTAGGTTGTGTTTTTATATAAATTTGTATGACAATTGGCAAAGTGTTTAAAGAAATTTGAATGAAATTTGATTAGAGTTTTAAGGAATGCAGAATTTTCACAATATTCTTCCTTCCTCCGGACTCTTGAATAGAATTGTTATTGATGAAAGCCAGAAATGTGTGGCTTCCAGTTACCATCTTCCTCTTCCCCTGCCATAGGAAGAAGACACTCAAATTGAAGCACTGGAGTTTCCTGACATCTAATAGAATAACCAGTAGTTAGGATATGGCTTCTGTGTGATTTGATTTTGGGGTTTCATTTTAATTGATGAAATAGAACAGGAAGACTTGAGTTCTTCAGATCTCTCTTCTTGGAACTGCTGGAAATACTGGAGGAGATGTGTGTGTATAAGGCCCTGTATCTAACACATAGTAAATAATGAATTCATTATTGTTTTATAAGTGTATTTTACTAACTTCTGTTGGCTAAGCAGGTAAAAATAAGGAAGAAGTTTTTATTGAACATTTCACATATCTATTTAGGTAATAAAACTTTTTTTCCCCAAGAATAAGGAATCCAAGGTGAACATAGGAAACTTTGAATAACATTTATGTTGTTCTTTCTTTACTTGGAAGAAATCTCTGCAATCTGTAATGTGTTTATTACTTCTCAAAGCGGATGGGAAAAGGATAGTATGCTCAGTTGCTGCTTGAAGTTTTCTTTTCCAAGTGTCTTAATGAATACAGATATAAAGCAATTTCATGAACTTAAATGTTTTCTCCCCCTCTCCCCCATTTTAATTTTAGTGGAGGGCAGATGGATGCCCTTATATATTTTCAGGACCTTTTTTATTCTGCTGTTCCTATTCTTTCCTTAAATTTGTGGATTATAGATTAAGTAAACCTCGGTTGAATGGCTTGAGAACTTGACTACTTTGTGCATTTTCTCTCAGTACCACTGTTTCTATGAGAGAATGTTACCTATTTCAGATGACCAACTTAACATAAGCTGTTCATATGGGAAACTGTCAGTATTAGTATAAGAAATGTTGAATAAGATGCTTGCTTTTACTTCATGTAAGTTTGTAAGTCATAACAGCTTTATAGAAGCTTCATAGAAGAAGGAAGAAAGACAGGAAAACAAGTGTTTTATTTCATGTTTTGAGTAGAGAGAATTATATATTTGTATGGGAGTGTGCATGTATGTGGATTTTGTATATGCATACAATGTCTATCTCATTACATATAAATCCATATTTTAATATATGTTTACAAGAATAGCTAGTGATGTTCTGTTTGAATATTTTGTTGGAGTTAGTCACAGTGAATAATTTATATTGAAAACACAGTCCCCCTACCTCCACTCGCAAAACAAGGAAAAAACCTTTTGTTAGGGTCAATAGTAGAATCCTAACTTGTATATGAAATTATCTAGGATTCAATATTTTTTCCATTTGGTTTCAAAATTTAAACCTGGAAATTATCTGAATTTATATAAGTTAAAGTTTTCATTTTACAGATTTGGAAACTAAGGCCTAGAAATTTTAAGATTTACTCTGAATTACTTACTAAAAAGTTCTCCATCTCTGATGTGTCAGAGCCTTTAAGATACTGTTTCCTGGTTTTTATTCCTTTAGAGTTTATAAGTATTATATAGCAGTGTTCTAAATTTTTTCTTTACACAGAAAATTTTTTGACTCATTGTGTCCATTGTTCCAATGACCTGAGTGAGTGTGAAGAATGCAAACAGGCTATGTTTTTAAGCACCACAGTAGTGGTCTTGGCAGGTTTCCCCACCTGCCCCCACATAAAAAAAAATAGGTCTTTCTCTCTGATGCAGGAAATGTGCCAACTTAATGCTAAGAAATGGAATGTTTGGGTCTAGCCTTTTTTTCCTTATATCTTCTATGTCAATATAGAATTTACACGCTGGACAAAAGCTAACTCTTAAACATTAAGAAGTGAAAATCGTCCCATATAAATAATCTGCATTTGAAAAGAAAAGTGCTATTTATAGACAGCCAAAGAATAGAATACCCAAGGATATAAAAATGTTACTCTTTAATGTTCAATACATGCCAGTGGAGTTTCACGGAGCATAGAAGCAGACTAAGTTCCCTTGAAATCATTGTTATTATAAAAACCATCCTTAAGTGCCTTTTTGGGTATGGTACTGTGTTTGCATCTCATAAAAAGTAAGCTGAATAGACAGGGTCTCTGCCCTCTAGGAGTTTATTATCAAATGCAAATAATATAGCTGATGTCTGTTATTGTATTAAAGTCCTACAAATAAACATTGATCAAATACATAAATAAAAAGTTTCAAAACAAAGACAAGTAAAAACCTTTTTGCTTGCCTGATTAAATAAGTAAACAAACATCTTCAATCCACACAGAAACTATCCATGGAAGTTATAAAATAACTAAACTGGAATAGTCCTGACACCAAATACTCTTTCACATTGTTTTTTTAAAGGGTTTTTCGAGAGCACTGATATTACCATTATGTCACTGATAACATACTGTGAGTGGAATTCTCTGCAATTTTCCCATTTCTAACTATTGACTGGTGGTACTTGGTATTATAAATTAGCATCCTGAGTTTACTTTAAAAAATTTATCCAAGTCCGTGATGTTAGTAGAAATTATTGTCTTTTAAAAATTAGCAGTTTCCCCCTGTAAGTCACTAGCAATCGCATTCAAACAAATATAGGACTAGAAGACTGATGTTTTAACAAGATTAATTTATATATCCAGAAGGTATTGGGGGGGAATATTGATAAGAAATGTAAGTTCACAACTTTGGAATAGACAGATCTGGTTGTAAGATTGAAGAAGACTATACTAACTAAAACATACAAATGCTCACAGAAGAGATATGTATTGAGTTTGATAAAATATTTTTCTTCATGCTTCCACTTTTATGCAAGGTATTTTAACAATCACTTCTTTCTTGAAGTGTGGGGGAACTAAAATAGCAACACTGGGAAGTCTAAACATAAACCTGTTTCAGAGTTCAAGGCGTTAAAAAAAAAGTAGCCATCCCTACCCCCTGTGTAGGTGTCTTTGTAAATTAAAAGCATGTGGATGAATAAATTAATTAGAACAGTCACTGATATAAATCAAACTTATTTGGTACCCTGATGAAATGAGCACTGTTTATAAAATTATCTTGTTATTTAATCTCTTCTATATAAACCTGGATGGTAAGCATTATGAAGTAATAATACAATTAATGTGATGACGATGTACTTTTCTTGGTGCAGGCCTGGTCCTGCAGGCCTATCTTGACTGGGATTTGTGTATCTAGAGGACGATAGGAACTTGAAATTTTAATTAGCAAGGATGTTCTTCCTCACCTCCTCCAATTGTATGGTGTATGGTTGTTTCTTTGTTTTGTTTTTTGTTTTTAATCTCAGGATGTTCCCTGGAATAGTTTATTCTTTTTGAACCACTCATGTACTGATCCCAAAAGAAGAAACTGCCTTCAGATATTTTCTCACAACTGTGCAAAGTTCATTATGAGAGTTACCTGTGAACTTTAGCGATATTCTCCTGTGCTACTGGGTCTCAAATAAAGAGAAAGTTTTACTTAAAATGAAGCCATTAGGAATTTCTTGAATAAACAAAGTGTTTTCCTTGTGCAAGAGAATTTCGCTTATAACTATCAATCATATGAGTCCATGCCTAACACATGAAAGGAACAGTTGGTATTTTTTATATGAAATGGAAAGCACTTCTGTAGCAAGAGGGTTGAAAACAGAAAAGAAAACAAAAACTAAAAAGAATCCTGTTGCAAAGGAAAATTGTTAGTGTCATTATTAATACTTGATTCAGAACTTTTGCTTGGTGTTTTTTCCCCATATTTCCTCAGCCTGCTTTCCTCATCCCCATCCCCCTGACTCCATGAAGTTGGTTTCTTTATGTCCCAAAATGAAAACTTTACGTTTGGGAAATTAAATCAAAGGTGTGCATTTTATTGATCTTGCTCTCAGGTTGCTTAACTTCTCTATGACTTTCTTTTATTCTTTAACATAATTTGACAGAGGTGTCCAATAATTTAAGGAATTGCAGAAAAAATTGTCACAGGTAATTCCCTCTTGATTTACTTTTATGAGTGCAACCTGATTACTGACATTTGTTGTTCCTATTTAATCTCATCTAGGGAATGGATTTAGAACAGTATCCTTTTAGGATTATGTGCACTGCAGTTACGAATGAACAATAAAATCTTAATTGGACTTCATTTTGCCCTAAACAGTTAGGACTTTTTCCTTCTTTACTGGTGTATGTTGATGTTAGACGTTTCCAAATTGACAAATCACCTATTTGGATATATTATTTTAAAGGATTTTTGTTTCATATTCATAGGAGTGCTACACATATCTCTGTTTCAGCAGTGGTTAGATGTGATGCTATAGCAACATGCCTGGCTGTTAGCAGAATATGTATCAATTTTGTGGTTTTGAGAATCAGTAACCACTAACAGATTTCATACCAGTTACCTATGAATGATTTGTTCAGTTTGCTTAATGAGAGAACCTGTGGAATAAGACAACTTCACAATCTGTGGAAGGATGCATTTTCACTGTTAACACTTGGCTTTGTTCTGGATTATGCAACTTGGGTTTTCAGTCACTTTTGAACTGTACAAATATATTTGATGGAGTTGGGTCTGTTTCCTGGAAGCCTTTCAGGACAGTAATTGTCAGACCATTATTGAAATTAGGGCATCTACTGACTGGAGCCAGGCATATGGTGGTACAGGATTGCATGCCTTCTGAGTTGAAGAGGTGACGAGCAGTGGGCCGACAGCTCTTCTTTATTTACTTACTGGACCTGCATATCAGATCTGTTAGGAAGCAGGTTTTGAAGAGTTGAGAAAACAGTATAAGCTGATGGGCTGGTTCTAGCCGAGAGTGATGCATGTGACCAGAGCATTGAGAAACTTGGGGTACAGTCTGGCTCTCTGTCAAATAGAAGTCCTGCTGGTATAAGTAAAGGGACCCTTCAGAATTTTCCTAATGAGGGTGGCTTCTCCATGGATGAGAAGGTCTAGCCTTCTTGCACCTTCCTAGTTTCTCTCCTTTTATCATTTATCTTTTTTTTGCTTTTTACTTTGAATTATGTCACTATCTGATTTCTTCATTTTGATACAGTAAGATGTTATTTTATTTACACATTTTAGGAGCCCTTGGGAAGCTGACTTAATCTAGCTCCTCCTGCAAACAGATCCTGAGACAGTAACTTGCATCAAAGTACCTTGTTTGGGTCCCAAAAGGTACTTTGCTAGGTTCCAGAATAGAAATGAAGGACTGGGGGAAACCAATACAAAAAGGAATGATTGAAGTGATCAGGAATACTACTAATGGTGCTCATTCTCATTGGGGCTTTCAGAGGCACCTCATGAATACGCCTCCCCTCAGGATAAAAGGGAGAAATGTTTACCCATTGACTCATTCTCAGTTGATTAGTGTATCTCTGTAAGCATTATTTCCCCACACTTCTGACATGGTATGTAGGCATCTTCTTCCAGGTAGTTGGGAAGCCTGAGTGAGGCACATGGGGCAAACTCAAAGAGTAAGATGCTAATTAGCGATAAATGGGGAAGTTGGTTGATGGGGCTGGAACAAGATGTGAGACAGGTGAGGTTTTGGTGGTGCAGAGACAGAACCCCCTCTAGAGACTGACTTGTTTTCAGTGTGGGTCTAAAAGCCTAGAGCACTCTGGAGTATTGCTGTTCTGAATCTCTCATTTGTTGTGGTGTGCCTCCTAGGTGAATTCAGGTATGCCTTTACCCCCACTTTGTTATTTGAAAGGACAGTTGACATTTTCCTTAGTAATTTTAGCCTACCACTTGGAAAATTGGTTATTCACTATTAGGACCAGATGATCTGGAACAGGTAATGCATTTCCCTCTCACTTTGCTTTATCTACATTGAAACACAAAACATTTATAGGCATTGTCTAAATTATATCCCATATCCTAGATTTTGAAATGGGGAAAAGTTGTTAACTGTTCAGCTACTTTTAGTATTTTTCTGAAAAACAGAGTTACTTAGCAGAATTCTGCCATAGGGTAATTCAGTTCTTTGTCAGCTCTTCAAAAGTAGACCCAAATCCTCACTGCATTTTTCCAAATGGACCCTGGGGCCCCAATAGGTATAGTTATGTATCTATTAACCATGACATCTAATAGATTGGTGAAGATTTAGAAAAAAGTGTAAGGAAAATCTAAGCAGCTTCCCCAGTGGGATCAAAACATTGTGCATGTCTTTAGTACTTAGATAACAGAAACCAACTTCCAACAAAAGCAGTTGAGTTACTCAATTATTATGTGTTCTTTTTATTGTAGTTACGTATTTTTATTGGAGTCTGGTCTAAAAATTATAAGGTTAATTACTATCATGGGTCATGAAGAGGGGATGAAACAACATCAAAGTTTCCTACCATCCATTCTAAGCTGCAGTCTCTAACACCTGCTGTTTCTTATAAGTGGATGAACTGATCCTAATTATTTCTCTGGGGTATCCAAATTCTTCTCTGGGTGTTCCTGTTTTTAAAGAAATACATATTGCTCATAGGAATGATACTTTTGTAGAGAAGTGCAAATTTCTGTTTGTACAGGTAGATGGAAGAGACACCTTGCAAATGAAATGCATTACGCAGTACCTGATATGCAGTAATTCTCTCAATAAATTATTATATTTCTTAAAGGTAAGAAACAGGGACAGAGAAACAGAGAGGCAGATTCTAACATGAATTAATAGCTGTTGTAACATCCTCAATCAATTGGGAGTTGTCCAGTGAGATGTTATCCTGATTTGCTTTTTTGCTCCAGTTCAGAATAAAGAGTACTTTTGAAATAAAAAAAGAATTCAGTTTACTCTGTGAGAACTTCTGTTGGTCTGAGGGAGTTGAACAGTTTGATGATTTGAGGTTAAGATACCTTAGCACCTTTAGGGCAAAATACAGTCTTAAGAGAGTGATACATCTAGAGGATAAGAAGTTTTAGATTACAAGGAAAATGATTCCCTTTGTGGGAACAGTTTTCTATTTTGTGGTTGGTCACTTTCAATATATGACAATTGCTTTCCATTATAATCCTAAACTCTAATCAATAGGCACAATGTTATGTAACTAGTAGTTACATTATAAACAAAATATGTCAAATGTGGTTTCTGAGTGGATAATTTACAGTAAGTCTTCCTTGGTCCCTAAAGTGGATATTAAGACTAATTTGAACTCCCAGAGACTGAAGCATTTTTCTTCATATGGGGAGTGGGACTGGGCTGTAGATCTAGGAGGAGCAGTGAACTGCTGTGTCAATTTATTCACACACAGATTGATCCATTGTCATCTCCTTTGCATCTCCATGGATTGTTGTGAATTATCTGCTCACCCTGGGAGAGACGTGCTCTGAATTCTAATAATTTGAAATCAATGAATCTATTAAAACCATATTTGTAGCTCTAAAAAAAATTGATACTCACTGGGCAGTTTGCCCAAGAAGAGAAAGTCAAAGAGATTATATACTTAACCTAAGTAACAGCAACCACCCTGCCAATTCTTCCGCTGAAAGAATACAGCAGACCCAAATTATACAGCTATGGGTAAGGGGAGACAAGAAAATAACTCAATATATCAAAATCAGAAAGTAAATTCCACAATAATGGTTACAGTAATGTTTCAAGATGTGATTTCAGTTTAGGCCTAGTCATTGAACTAATCATAGCCTAGATGGGTTTAAAATTGTTTAAAGTACATCCTGAAGTTGTTGAATATGTTTACCCCCCTCACGTGGAATCAGAATATTCACTCATATACCAGTAGGTCATAAGAAACACAGGGGGCAATGGCCACCTCATATGAGGAAGAAAGTGACACCTAGAGTGTCACAGTGACAAACTGTAGTCAAAACATGATATTCTGATTTCCCATCTAAAGATCTTTTCATCAGGTATTGAATTAACATTTTGCTCCTACAGTATGCCAGGAGCTAGTGACAGAAAGATACATAAACTGGTTTTTCCAAGGGAACTCTCTGCTCTATGTAGTGGGTTTAGGTGAGCCAACTTGTTAGAGTTGTAATGGGATCTTCCCAGGGGTTAGGTTTTTGTTCTGTTCATCTTTAGAGTCTTAGAGTCAACCATCATAGTGGGTACTGAGTAAGATGGTACCTAATAAAATTGCTTAATGAATGAATGAATGTGATAAATATTCATCTTTGTGCTCTGGAGTTGCCAAGGACAGGCAATCCAAGGAGAAATTCACACAGGGGATAAAGTTTTAGCCACATATTTGAATAGATAATGTTTTTCTGTGGCAAACAGTGGAGAATTAGCAAGCTCAGCTGAGAGACACTCTCCTTGAGAGCAAGAACCAAGTTGTGTTCATTATATACTCTTGTGTCCTGCATAGTGCCTGACATACAGTAGATTATCAAAAAATAAACCGTGTGGCTTTTTCTCTATATAAACTTAAAGTGCAGCTTTCCTTACTTTCCATATTAAGAATCTGGTAAATATTTTGTTTTAAAACATTTCTTATTTGATTATATCTAAATGACACCTGCTAGAGAAATTGAAATATTATCAAAAGAATAAATCTCTCATTTGACTTAATTTTGTCAATAAAAAGTTAAAAGTACTATTTGCTCAGGTAATCCTCACTTTCTGATAATTGGGAATCAACTTTATTTCTTGGGCTGTTGAAGGTGATTTTTCAAATGACTACGTTTGGCACTAAGCAGAGAGTCCCACAGTTACCGTGTTGTTGATGATCTTGTCCAATAACAATATTGCAGTTTTTTGTAACGTCGATCTCATTTGAGTGTAGAGCATGGAATCAACAAGAGCTTGATTATGAATTATATTCTTGTATGGGCCAGTTAGATTTGTAAAGAGAAAAACCTTTTGAATAAACATAGACAGCACTCCAAATGTTGGTTAGCTGTTAAATAAGTGGTTTTAATTATTACAAAGGAGGACTTGGCTAAAGAAGGTAGTTCATCACATCTCATTACCATTCTTGGATAAACAACCAAAACATGTATTCTAGTGACAGTAGTTTCATAACATTTATGTGTGTGAGTGTGTCTGTGTGTGATAAATGTGTTTCTCTCTGAAATTAGTATTTGCCTCCAAAGTGGAAATAGGACACCTATGATGTTCATTGTTGACTTAAAATTTTTTTCAGAGTAAAATACCACCCTAATACTAACTAGTTCATAAATATTTGAATTTGCATGTGAATTTTAAAGCACTATAAACTCAAGCTGAAAAAAATCAAAAGAAAAAAATGTCAAGTAGTGTCCAGTTTCATGTAATACTGATTACATTAAGGTGAAATAGATACCACTTTCTGAAAATACTACAATTTTTTAAAAAGGTTGTATCACTTCAAAAATACGTGTGCATCTTGCTTTGAGTAGATTAGTATAGATTATGTTTTTTTATAAAGGCAACAGAGCAGAAAGACTTGCCGTTTGGATGCCACATTTGAACTGAGAAAACATATCAGATCAACTGGATGTATGTTGAAGTGTTTAGCTATAGAACAAGTCTCAGCAATGGAAGCTAACCTGTGGGTTTTTTTTCTTGTTAGTTTTTTTTTTTATTAAGGTATCATTGATACACACTTATGAAGGATTCACATGAAAAACACTGTGGTTACTACATTCACCCATATTATCAGGTCCCTCCTCCCCCCCATACCCCACTGAAGTCACTGTCCATCAGCTAGTAAGATGCCACGGAGTCACTACTTGTCTTCTCTGTACTACACTGTCTTCCCCGTGACTGCCCCCGACCACACCATGTGTACTAATCGTAATACCCCTTAATCACCTTCTCCCTCCCTCCCCACCCACCCTCCTCAGCCCCTCCTCTTTGGTAATCTCTAGTCCCTTCTTGGAGTCTGTGAGTCGGCTGCTGTTTTGTTCCTTCAGTTTTGCTTGTTACACTCCACAAATGAGGGAAACCATTTGGTACTTGTCTTTCTCCACCTGGTTTATTTCACTGAGCATAATACCCTCTAACTCCATCCATGTTGTTGCAAATGGCAGGATTTGTTTCTTCTTATGGCTGAATAGTATTCCATTGTGTAGATGTACCATGACCTGTGGTTTCTTGAAAGAGGTTTTTATTTAATTGCCAAAAGAGATTAGATGTTGTTTATTGTGTTTTCAGTTGCATTGTAGTTCAGATAATTGGAAATATTGGTTAGTAACCTTTTTGTGCATGTGTTTTTAAAATGTTTCTTTCCCTTAATGAAGCATGTTAAGTATTGTTAATATCACATGCCTATTTTATTGAAGGATTCATGCTGTCAAGAAAAACAAAATAAAACATCTATAGTTATAGGAGAACACATTTGCAATGGAGATGACAGATCAAGGGAATGCTAGAATTACTGGATTGAAGAAAACAGAATTGAAGATGAGACTAAAAACAGAGAGATAGAAAAACCCTCTGGCAAAATATAGCTCTGAAGGAATGTATGTTAGAAGGTAGAACTCATAGAAAAAAATATATTTTATCATAAAAATACACTAAAAGCCATATGACCTGCTATTTATTGAAATAGGAATTCAGATTTTATACAGGAAACAATTTACTCAAAGGAATGGCCAAAGAAGTAAGTATTAAAACTACTGGTTTTCCCCCAAAGTACAGATATTAACTGAAACATCACAAAGAAAAAAACTAATAAGAGATGGATAAATTTTCAAATAAAATGTTAGTTAAATATAGTTCCTTTTTTAATCCTGGAAGTCCTTACTGTAAATGTGATTTTAAAAGCTAATCATACTAGAATCTATCTTTTTAATTACTAAGGATGATTTCCTAGGAAGAGTTAAAACAGGAAGTATGTGTTTATAAATTATTTTTCTAGGCTTGTTTTAATCAAATGCTAAATTATAAAGGAAAGAAAATTTGGGACTATCCGCCTTTGACTTGTAAAAAGAAGTTAGAGGATGCAGAATAGCAGAGTAGAGGATCTTCAGTCATTATGCTTAGGATGCATGTGTGATCATATTTGTGAATGATTCTAGTTCAAGTGAGCCAAGATTTATGATGTTTAATAGCTTGGTTTAAGAAGTAATAAGTTTTGTTCTGATTAGAAAATTAATGGCAATATGTTTTAATGTCTCCAAATTAGTGATAGATAAAAATTTATGATGCTAGTCAAATATTAAACACAATTTTGTGCTTGGTAACAGGAGAGTTTCAGACTGTATAAAATAAGATAATAAAGAGTGCTCGACCTAAAAAGAAGTAACAGGTCCAGTACGGGATAGTTTCTATGAGTTCTAAGTAAGGTATCTCCCTGATTTATGAAGAATTCCTTAAACTCAGGATAGGCTGGGTATCTGCAGCATTAGAGATAATACTTCATGGGTGTAAGTGCAGCATTCCAGAGCATCTGTGTCATGTTAACATATTTACAGAAAAAGTCACTGAATTAAAAGTACTAGTCAAGTGTAAGATTTATACAGGTGTGTGTATCAGCCAGTGCCAGGATGGCATGGCAATGTACAGCTTGCTCACGACTCAGCTCAGGTGTTTCTTCTGTAAGAGTTCCCTCACCACCTTGCCCACACAGTCTGGATTTCTTGCCCTTGTGTTGACTGAGCTTCCCTCTGTTGCTGTTCCTACAATGTCATGGGTCTCACCATACCGTATTATAATCACTTTCTTAGTTATCTTAACCCCTGTTAGGCTGTCGCAATGCCTTGGTTTGTGGCCATATCTCTCTCATGTTGGTGCCTCCACCACACGGTATGTTATCTGGCGCATGTCTATCAGATGCTGAGTAGGTGTACATTTGAATAAATGAAAGGAAGAACTAGGAAACAATATTGTGGGATGGGAACATCACCTTAGATTTACAGAGCATTTTTCATTTATCTTCACCTCCATTTAGAAAAGTAGGCATGGGGCTATGATATTTAATTTATAGATGAAAGAAAGGCAAATGATTGATTCAGAGTCAGAGAGTGTCAGCCCTAGTCCCCAACTGCTTTGGGTTGGTTTGTTCACTCTTCATTGTTATTCTTTTTCATAGTAACACAGTTAATAGTAATGAGACTGAGGCCAGGTTTAAAGTGGGGAGAGTTTACCCTCAGAGTGAAACAGCATGCGCAGCCAAGACCACCACCACCTTCCCCTTACTTGCTCTTTTTTTTTCTAAATGCTGTTACCACCCCTGCTATTCTTTTTCTGTCATTGTCATGAATCTGTCATCAGTGAGAACTTAGAAACCATACCCAACAACAGACCAGACTAGGATACAGAGAATTTTCAGAAATTTTTACCATATAGAATTACTGAAGGTGCAGTTGCTTTCCACAAAGCCAGATTCCCTTTGATCCTCCGTATCAGCCCCAGGATAAATGACAGAGGCCCTGAGTGTAACTGTTTGAATCAAGGGCACCATTTGATGTAGTTGTAGTGGAAAGTTACTGAACATGAAAGTTTTGGCCCCATGAAGTTGTGGTGTAGAGGGCTGGTGAGAACTGTGGGCATTCTAGGCCAAGGGCAGCCACTGGGGAAGAATTTGCAGGCTAGTGTGTGACAGTGTGGGCAAGTAGCAGCCAAGGACTGGCATGGGAGCATGGGCACCCCAGGAACCTGGAGGTGTAGGAGGTCAGTGACATGGAGCATTCCCCGTTGAGTCCAGTGTTTGGGATGAAATGAGCATCGCAAGTTCAAACTTGATCCTGTTCTTATCATGTATTCCCCTTTTCACTGAGCATGGGGAGAATGAAGACCTACTAGTTAGAGAGGGAACTGAGGACTAACGGGGGTTTCAGTTTGTATTGTGGGTCTCTAATAAGAATGGTTAACTGGTTAGGGTTGATTTCTCCTTGAGTGGGCATTGCCCCCTCCCCTGTTTTGGATCATACACTTAGTACAGCAGAACTTTATCACTAGTCTTTAGACAAGTTCCTGTGTGTTTTAACAGTACATTTACTCAAACAGCAAATTGCTGTCAAAGCAAAGATTTTTGGAAAATCTGTTTTCTTAAGTGTCCCTTTCCTAATTTTTCCTTACTGAGAAAATAATATTCACACCTCACACTTGAATTTAAAATTTTGTTCGGTGTATTAGATACCCCAGCAAGCATGTTTGAATTGAAGGTATAGGGATATGATTCCTCTTGTTGAGATTTTTGAAATGCTGTTGTTTTGTGATTTGATTTCCCCCTTGTGTGATGTCAGATGACAGAGCTAGAACCTGAGTATAATTACAGATTCTAGAGCTCATGTTCCAAGAACTTGAATAACAATACCAAAGTGGTCAGATACCAGAGGTCATTGCATTCAACCCCTTGTTGTTAGAATGTCCAGAGGCACACAGCTGTAATAAATAACCCAGTTAGTAAATGAGAAGAATTTAGTGGGCTGCCTGTGAATCACGGATTATTCAGGGTGGGAGGAGGTGCGGGATGTTGTTAATGGACCTGCTACATTTTATAATGAAGATTAGATGATCTAACAGGGTGTAACCAGAGTAGACCATGACTTCCTTGAGGACAGACTGGGAGTTATCTTCATTATATCCTTCCTCTTTAGGGTACAGACTGGGAATAACAGGGACTTACAGTGATTTGTTTAATGTTTGAATAATTGATTCAGTAGCCTTATTTAGAAATGGTGTCTCTAGGGAAGAAAGTTCTCCTGGATTTTACGGCATCAAGTGTTCATTCCTTTTTCTGCTGTAAGTTGGGTATTTTCTCTCTTGAGATGAGGTAAAATCTGGCCAGTTATCTCTGGTTGTGCCCCATTGTAATCAATGTTTCTCTTCAAGTATGACTGCTAGAACTGCAAGAAAAATATTGGTGATAGGGTCTGATTAGCATGGAATGGAATGGAATCATGGCCTGTTGTATGCTCTGTAGGTTTGTTTTCACTTTTTTGAGCCCTATGTTCTGAAATGTTTTAAATATGCAGCATCACACCTACCCTTTGTGGACCAGAGTATTCCCAGTACACAAAATAAAGTCATAAACGAGTATGTCAGTGAGTCTCCCCTCAAGGAGAAATATTAGGAGTGTAATTGGTTGAATAGAAATTACCTTTTGAATGGTTAACTAAATTGCTATCACCTTGTAAGTGCCTAAATCCCAATCTCTTTTTCTAAGAAAACATGTTTGCAGCTGTTTCAAATAACTGGCGGTTTGAAGATGATCGTTAGTGTGGTTTTCTGCATGCCCAAAACTTAAACCCTGCCCTGTTGCTTGTCTTTCATGCTAAGGAGTTGAGTCAAATAATTTCAGATTCGTTTAATTCATTAAATGTTTTGGTTTAAAAAAAACCCAAACCTTTGCTAATATTTAGTTCTGTAGTAGGCAGTTACAAAATAATTTTTCTTTTCCTGGGCATTTACATAGGCATTTGAAACATTTTGAGAAATTAATTTTGATTATTTTTAATCCAGGGAATTCTGTCACAACAAAGCACTTACGTACCTTGTCTTTCAAAGACAGGTAAGAAAATGAGATGAGTTAAGCTTCATGGCCACTTTAGGAGAGGTCTCCAAAGCAATAGAAATATATGGTGTGACTAAGGAAATGCCTCAGTAGGGAGGACACTGATAACAGGAAGCCTAAGTGGCCTCTGAAATGATGACAGAGGGCTGTAGAGTCTCCTTGCAAAATGTGGACCCACTCTTGATTGTCACCACTGGGGGACTAGCAGAGAGCTCTGTAGTGTACTAATCACTTACCTGTCTACTACTGAAACTAGTCTCCAAATCAGCTTGTGAGTTAGGTATAGCAGGTGGTATCTACTGTTTTATAAATGAGGAAACTAGTTTAGAGAAGTTAATGTGGTTAGCCAAGTCAGCTCACAAAGCTAGCAAGGACTAAATTTAGTAGGACTAAAGGGTTTCTCACTGAAAGGTGAGCTTATTGTTCATTGAATCAGGTTCCTGGTAACGTAGGAGGGAGTGTGGACTCCCCACCTGCTGATTATCTCCAGGAATAGAGAAAGGAAGTCCTAGGTTGTAATTTCAGTTTTTACCATATGACCCTGGGAAGGTTAATTACTTGTCTTGAGCCTCAGTTTCTTTACCTTTAAAATAGGAACAATAGTATTTTTATATTTTACAATATTTAGAATTAAATAAGATCATGGCACCTTCTGTGTGCACTCACATGTTTTTTTACTTTTTTCCTTTCCTTCCTTTCCTTTTTTGTCCAAAGAAGATTGACTTTATTTGTGCAGACAGATCACAGCCCTTGCTAATGGATACTTTAAGCAGCTCTTGTTCTGCTGAATTGTGGGAGGTACATGGATAAACAAGTAACTTACACAGAGTGCTACATAGTACAGTTGTGCTGGTATGTATTGAGAACCCAGGAGGTATACAAACAAGGAAGCAGCTATTTGGAACTGATCGTTATGGTTAAAAGGTGTGGAGTTTTCATATGGTGCAAGGCATTGTTGGCAAGAGAAGCATCATGAGCAGAGCAGTAAGTACATGGTCCATTTGGGGAACAGCTAATCAAGGGGTTTCTTGTGCGGGTGAAACTTCCTGGGAGAGGAGATGATAGATTTGTAAAATGATCTGCAGGGCATAATTTGGCCACATTCATTTAACATATTAATTGAGCATATAATTATGTTTCAGGCATTGATTGGGTTGCTGAGTGTACATTGGTGAATATGACAAAGTCCTTTTATTCTGGAGATTATATTCTGGTGGAGAAGACAAATAATAAGCAAACAAGCAAAAAAGAAAGATGGAGTATAATATGGGCTACAAAGAAAAATGGAGCAGGGCAGGGGAATGAGGAGGAGGGAGGGTGAGTGGGAAAGGGCCTGTTATTTTAGACAGGGTTATGAAGAAAGGCAGCTTTAAGGAGATGATGCTTAAGCAGAGACCTGAGTAAAATTAGAGATTGATCACTGCATAAATCAGGAGAACATTTCAGCAGGGGGAATAGTAGTTGCAAAAACCCTGATGTGAGAACAAACTTGGTGATCTTGAGGAGCAGCATGGTTGTCAGTCAAAGTCAGCTTCAGAGATCCTGAAATTTCAGAAGGACATGGTGAGAAGGGTAGGCCTTTTGCACAGAAGTGTAATGGTATCTGACTATAACACTATCGTTAGGGCCCTCTATGTTAAGAGTGTGTGCGTGTGTGTGCACATGCATGCGTGGTTGTGCGGCGTCTTGTCCATCCATCTACCATTTACCCAGCTACCAGCCATTCAGCTAGTATTTGTTGATTGCTCTGTATGACCCAGGCACCGTTCTAGGCCATAGCTCCCAACGGAACCCATGCTGAAGTTTAATTACATTTCAAGGAAGAGTAGTTGTAGTAAGTGTAGTGATTACCAGTAGTAGTTGTTGTAGCAAGCAGTGGCTTACGCATTGGCCTCATCTATTTTTCTGAACCTAGTTGATAATTTTAAGACAGTGTCAATTGTCACCTTATTATCCTCTGCCAGGTCAACAGGTCATATGTACTTCAGGTTCTTAAAGGGAAAAGAGTTGAAAAAATAGCAAAAAAAAGTGCCCACCATAGCTGGGTAAAGAGGACACTGACACTGGATATTTGATAGTTGGATTGTCTGTTCTGAGCTACTTAGTGAATCATCTGTGTGGCAAAATGCAGCCTTTTCCTAAGAGACGGACCAAGTTGTTTATTGATGCTGGGGAGGAAAAGGGTTGGGCACATACTTGCAAGACCTATGATCTTTCCCAGAATTTGGAAGGATAAAGGAATTGCTAAGAATTTGACATTGGAACTGTTCCCTCTAATTGTGGCTTTGGCCATTTCAAGGAAAAAAAAAAAGTTAAGGACTCCAGAAGGTGATACGCTAAACAATATGGGAGCTATTCACGGTAAAAACAAGCATTTAGCCAAGTTAATGTGTGTTTTAGTTTCAGGCAGTATAAACTGAGGTGGCCTTGTTTTACAGTGGCATTTAGGAAAAGTAACTGAAATATACCAGCTGCTCAAAGTTATGTTTTGTTTTCTTTCCTCTTATCCTCTCCACTGCCCTTTTAGAGCTTGTTTTCCTCCTTTCTGTGCTTTCAAATTATTGCAAAAACACTTAATAGCACTCAGACTTAAATTTTTGTTAATGCTAAATACACAGTTTAAGAATGAAGATTTCCACTCATTCTGTACACATTACTAGTTTGCAGAGTTTCTAAATTGCCTGACAGTTGGCGCTGTAGCACAGAGACGCTCACTTCCATCTCAAATTAACACCTCCTTCCACCTGTGGGTGATCTGGTTGCCATTCCCTCACTTGTCCCAGGGATTTTTGTCTATTATTGATCCTCAATTTTCCCTACTTAGGATGTTAATTTCCTTTTAAAATAAATAATTATACGTATTAAGCTTCTTAATTTTGGAAAATGAGAGTCTAAAAAAACAAAACCATGATTATCTGTGACCCAGCCACTCTAAGAGAAACATACCCATATACCCAATATAAACCCCAAATTAGGCTGTCAGTGATTATGTTCACAGTCTGATGTATAATATCATTGGTATGTATTTTTATATTTGTGAGTAGATAATATGACCATCCTATCATCTTTAGGGGCTGTACATTATTCTATCATATGGATAAAGTAATTCTTGTAAAGTTTATTTCCAGTTCTTTCCTATTGTGCAAAAAAGGCTCTTTCTGGTCCAGGCTCATTCCTATCAGCCTATAGATGGCCAGGTTCACACCTCTGTTCTCATATGGCAGCCCCTTTCTCTCACCTTCCATTCAGAGCTCAGCGTATTCCCACCTTAGCTTCCCACAGTCTAGCTTCTGTTTCTGTTCTTCCACACCGCAGCAGCTCTAGAGAGCTGACCTCTCATCTGATGCCTCTTGTAGAAGCATTTCTGTTTTTTTACTTATTCCTCAGTGATATTTGATACTTCTGACCACTTTTGCTCTTCCTTGAAGTCTTTGATTTTTCTGACTCTCATTCTTCTGATTCTAGCCTTACTTTTCTATCTCTTTGATTAATAGTTCCACCTTTTTTTTTTTGAGAGGGCATCTCTCATATTTATTGATCAAATGGTTGTTAACAACAGTAAAATTCTGTATAGGGGACTCAATGCACAATCATTAATCAACCCCAAGCCTAATTCTCAACAGTCTCCAATCTTCAGAAGCATAATGAACAAGTTCTTACATGGTGAACAAATTCTTACATAGTGAATAAGTTTTTACATGGTGATAATAGTTCCATCTTTTTGTCTTCTTTTAAATGTAAGTAAGTCTTCCCTGGTTTTCTCCTGCACATTTTGGGCACTTGCACTTACTACTTTTTAATTTCTGCTGCCTTGCTAGTAACTATCCAACTATTTCTCTACCCCAGACTTCTCTGTATGGTCCTATATTTGTAAGTTCAGCTTTCTTACATGTTCTGCGTCAAAACTCAAGCCAGTCAGACCCTACATTTTTCAGTGTCTGCCTTTCAGCCAGCATTAAATGACATCACCATCTGTGTAATGTCCTGTCCTGGCTGGAAATGGGAAGTCATCCTAGACTCCCTCTCCTTAGCTCCTTTCCTAATCCAAATGGCAACTACCTCTGCTGCTTCCCTCTCCATTTCTACAGCTCCAGTGTCTCTGATCTTGTAAAGACTCCTGTTATTTCTTGATTTCAGACTCTACATTTAGCTTTCTCTTGGCTGTCCCTCCGGTTGTGACAGGCAGTCTAACATGCAGATCTGGACCTTGTCACTCCCGTTCTTCGCCACTCCCAAACCCTGCAGTCAGCTCTCCTGTGGTGTTAGATGAGAGAGAAACTCCTTGGCAGGATTAGGCCCATTTTCATCTCTTGCCTTTTCCTCTAACTACTTTTCTCTTATACTACTCCTAGGGATGGGTTGAGTTAGCCTACTCTTCTTGCTGTCACTCTCTAGATAGTTAGGCGCACACTTCCTCTGTGTTCCCTGAACACCCCTGGCTAGGATGTCCCAGTCTTGGGACTGTTGACATCTGTGTTGACTAATTCTTTGTTGTGGGTGCCGTGTTGTGTGATGTTGGATTTTTAGCAGCACTTTGACCTGTACCCGGGAGATACCAGTGACACTTCCCCTCTGTTTCCCGCCCCAGTGTGACAACCAAAAATATCTCCAGACTTTGCCAAGTATTTCCTGAGCAGCAAAACCTCCCCTGATTAACACTGGCCCTTATGTACCTTTTCTGAAGTACTTACAATAATGCCTTGTGACTATGTCTTTCCTTGATTATTATTCTTTGCTTTCCAAGGTCAGAGCCAGTGTATCTTGAACAGTGTGAGATGTGGAGAATTTTGCCTTTCTTTAGGAGATGTATTTTGATAGTTGATTTGATAATTTCTGGTGCTTTGCTTTGTAGTAAGTGAATTCAAGGTAATGTTCTATAGGTACACGAGGGAGGTTGTATAATGTCTTTTGCTAGAGTTCTTTTTAAGAAGAGGCTAGATTTTTTTTTTAAAGGCTGTTCATTTATTTCATTTCTTTGTCAATCATGGTTAGCCTCTGCTTTTTACTAAGTACTTAGCTTATTCTTGGATAAAGCACTCCTACATTTTTAGGGTCATTCAGGCTTTTCAGATAGATAGATAGTAATTTTAATGTAGTGAAATTTTAAAAGATCACAGCAAAGATTTCCATGATATGGAGAGCTTAAACTCCCACTGCATAGACCTTGTTGGGTGTGTGGAGGGTAAAGGGGAAGTTTATGTGATATTCCAACTAATCTTAGTAAGTTGATGTTCTATAGTATTAAGCAATAAGCAATCCTTCCCCCAACTTTTTTGCTTTTATTTAACTTCATAATGGTGAAGCATTTGGAGAATTAGCATCTAAGACAACAGTGGCTGAAAATTGTCAACGATTATAATCATTTAATTTTTCCTTTATGCTGTGTCTTAATGATCCTGCTTCCCCCCCATTTCCCCTTCTTTACCTGCATTTCTGTATCATGAAGCATAATGTGGCAAGTATTCTCATCTCATGGCCTACTCTGTCTGCAGAGGTATGTGAGTGAGACCCCTTTTAATCATTCGTATAATGATTGGTGGCTCCCTGTTGTTAAACCACAGTTATTGATCCATCATCGCTGAAGTACATGGCTGAAGGAACTAGTGCTGTCAGGCATTGATTGACTAGGAAGGAAGTGTAGAGCTATTCTAACTCACTTTTATTTTCATCAGCAACAGTTACAGCAGAGACTTGTGCAAGACCTCCAGGATGGAACATCACTTTGCCTGCATTAAGAGGTGTCTGATGTGACTGAAATTGCTGGGGGAACTAACTGCTGCATTTAAAATACTTAGAACAGAAGAAACTGTCCAAAACCTTCTTATCTGACTTGGTTAATGGTTCAGACTCTGGAAAATAAATTTGGAGGGGTGGAGGATGGGTGAGAAAGAACAGACCTAGTATAAAATTGCTCCTAAGCAAATTGAAGAACATACATATCAACATTTTATTGGAGAGAGATTTGTACACTGTACCATCAGACAAAACAAGCATGTTTTTGTATAAGTAAAAACGTTTAATGACTGTTCAAATAATTAACTTCAAACCATAATCAAAAGCTGTCTCTTGGTACAGTTTTTATGTCTTGGGCAGTGTCAGGAAGATCTGGGGCCTCTATGCACAAATATTTTAGATAAGGATACAAGCTGAAGATACTGGAGGAGCTTGTTGAAAGCACCTCTCTTTCATTTAGTACAACTTACACATATTTTAAAATCTTAGATGAGCATCTTGTTTTAATGAATGCTTTAAGAATGCTCATGTTATGCCTTTAATTCTAGTTAGAACAAAGAAGAACAAGAACAGCAAAAGTAAATGAAGGGAAGGGCAAGAAGGATGCATAAAAAGAGTGAAATCAAAAAAAGGACAAAAGCTACCATTTCTGGTGACAATTTTATGCATGCCTCAGAGCCTGTGTGTCTGTCCCTCTCTCTGAAAATTTTAGTTTTGTTATAATTACAGTATCTTGCCTGCACTTTGTCCCTCTGATCCTTTCTTTATTGAAGCCCAGATCACTGTGCAGACTGCGCTAGTAGGTGTGATTTATTGAGTGACAAGTAGCTGTAGGGTAGAACACCGCCTCTGTACCTGACTGAAGTATTAGACATCACAGAGCTGGGGCAGGCAGGAGGGGACCTGGGGAGGGGGTGGGGGAGACGAAAAGCAAAGAACAGTAACACAGCAGCTCCTGGATACAGATCAGACAAGAGGTTCTGCCACAAATCACCTAGAAACATGTCAGACGCTGCATGTCTGTTGTTTTACACTGAGGGCACAGCCGTAGTCCAAAAGTATTGATTCTTTTCTTTGTACAGAGACAGAGACTGTCAGCCCTAGCCGGCTGACCTTGGTATGGCGCAGACAACTATTCCCCACCCTGCCAACCAGATGAACCTCACAGGAAAAGCCCAGGCAAGATATGCCAATGTCCACTTCACAGGCACAGAGAGAAGCCAGTGCCTGCTGAAACAGCTCCTTCTGTTTCCCAAATACTTTCCCCCCTCCTCGGCCCCCCGAGTGCTCCTTGTGACAGAAAATTGGAGGCAGGATTCTGGGTGCGTGGGTTTGTATGTGTGAGAGAGAGAGTTCATTTAACAGTGAGATAACCTGAAGGATGTCTGGCTGATGGTATATAGGCATGTGTATTTTGTGTTTGAGGAGGTAAGAAAAGATGGTTTATTTTTTGTTTGTCTGTATCAAAGGAGAAATCTCTATGTGTTGGCAAATAAAAATGTTTTGAATTTTTTTTTAGGTGGGGTGAGTTTTCATTATCTGTTCCAAAAAAGCCTAGGTGGCAGGTGAGGTAGGGGGGGAGGAAATCAACTCTCACACTTACTCCTGTGTGATTATTTTAAGTCATTTAATGTTAAAACTACATAGGTCCCTGCACTGTATGAACCCACTGTTCTCATTCTAGTCTTCAGCGCTCTTGTAGTCTTATCATTTTGCAGCATTTAAAAAAATTCCATTTATTTTAGAAATAATTGTTAGCTGCAGAAAAGCTGGTTTGTAATTTATAATTCATATTTGTTTTGGCTGAGTGTAAACACAAACATGTAGCCCCTAACATTTGAAATGTCAGAGTAAAGTACTTGAACCTACAAACCAGGAGGAAGAGGGACCACAAAGGGCCTCTCAGCAAGCACAGCCCCGTCATCTGTGGGGCCGGTCTGTCACTTTGGGGCTCCCCAGGGGGCCGCCTCCCGTGAAAGGGAAGGTGTTGCCTGTGACTTCTTGCCCAAGCTGAGTTTGACTAACAATAACAGGGCGGGTGCCTTTCTTCCTTTCACTTTTAGGAATGCTGTTGCAAAGAATCCCTGTCCATAAAATTAAACAGTCCATGAGAAAAACTCAAGTAGCCTTCCAGTTTTGCCTGGATGAGAAAATGAGACAGACTGACGGAGGAGGAAAGTGCTGATGTCCTGTGCACTTTGGGAAGTTTAAAAAACCTCTCTTTTACAAATAACATGTATCTTTTCCAAATGAAATAATGCAAACAGATTTGGCACATATGACAAGATAATGAGTTTGCATAACTCACCTTAATATTTTGTTAAAATAAGTTTTTTTTTTGAAAAGTGGGCTGTTGAAAATAAGAGCATGTACATGTAAGATATCTTAAACTTAACCCTTGTATGAGAAACCCTTTTATTTTCTACATCTATACTTTCACATTCATACTGTTAGTTTAAGTGACTATTTGGCAACCTAAAACAAACTCGATGATTAAAAAAACACCTTTGTTTTATAGTCTTTTTTTTTTTTTTTTTTACTTGATCTTAAGGTGAGAGATCTCTTTGAAGTATTGTGGTTTCCAGACTCCAAGAAGGGAAAAAATTTTAACCAATGAGCTGTTCTCTGAAAACAATATAAAACCTAATTATTTTGGTTTCTTACACCGATTGTAAGTATTTCTTGTTCTTTTCATTGGGTCTTTATCATCCAAAACAGCTTTACATTTTAAGGGTAACAATAGCTGAGCAACTCTGCCTTTGGGTATTTAAAAAAAAAAAGGCAAATTACTTAGGAGGTATGTGTCTTTACAAAAGATCATTTTAGTTATAAAATGGGAGATGAGTGACTATGCTATGTAAGAAATACCATGTAGGAAAAATAATGCAGAGAATGGATTAGGAATGGTCGGAATACTCAGGATTGGTATTTTCTTTAACACTCTGCTTTTCTTTTAATATATACATGCTAATCATCTGTCTTTCTCTCTTCCCCGTGTATGTTATACCCACTTGATTTACTACTGAAATTATATTGCTTTTGAAAGTGTCAGTTGAGTTATCCCTTGCCTTGTTAGTATCATGTTTGATTTCTTAGACAGAGACATAAATCACTATCTAATATGCAGGTCTTTTGAAGACGCACCCAAGGTTTATTGCCAGTAACAGACTAGTGGCCTTATGTGGACTTTCCATGAATAAAACAGATTGATGAGCCATTTTATAGCATCGCAAGCTGTATTATAAATACATCACCCTTTTCAGTAATTTAACGTGAGGAACAGCCTAATGAGCTCCCAGCCATGATCAGCCAGAGAGCTAGGAGTTCTGTTTAGCTTCTAGGACAAGTGTCTCGTGGAGGGTGAGAAACCAGACCCTGTAATATTCTCCTCAGTTCAGTGACACAACCTTTGTAATGTGAATCATCTGAAACAACAGGAAAGTCAAGCTGCATTTAGAACTGGTCAGAATAATAAAGTGAAATGTACATGGGTCTGATTTTGCTTATAACTAGAAATGTAAGGTGATTGGCTTTTTAAGTTATTTGTTTTTTTCTTCTTTTACTGATTAAAGTGATCAGCAAAACAGAATCAACAAATTATCATTTTGAAATATACATAATCTAACATCTACTTGACAGCTTGGAAGAGAAACAGATAGATACGGTTGTCACAAGCATCATGAGGGTCTCTTGAGAGGGTAGCTTAAGATGATCATTTCTGTAGTCAAGCCTTCTGTTTTGCACAGCTTAACAACATTTTGTCTTTAGTATCTAATTAATCCTTATAAACACACCTGTGGCATAGAATGTGTGAGTGGCATCTAAGGGTAAACAGTTATTATCTTTCTCTTTCTGGTGAGGAAACTGAAGCATATGATGGTTTTTAAAGGGTTATTTGAATAGAAGCAAGAGCAAGGTAAATGAATTATTGAAAGTTATAAATAAAAAATTACAAATTAAAAAATTGTTCATCAGATATAATGTATGTCAACATGTAGAGAGCTTATACAAATACACCTTTGTGGATCTGCAGTTTCCTAAGTCTGGAAGATAGACCACACTCAGGTCATAGTTTTGTAAAATAATTTTTGCTGCCTAGAAGCTGCTGTATTTTGAACTTGAATGCTCTAGAGGATATTTCACTTTTCTGAATGCAGTTGATTACATCATGCTACATACTACTACCCTTTCCAAAAACTCAGTTGAAACTGTATTTTATATTTTTAGAGTCAGGCTTTTATCTGAAATGGCATTATTTGTGAACATAAACAAGTGAACAGTCAAACTACTGGAAAAAAATTAAAATTTTTTTTCCAAACATAGTTTCTGCTGTGAAAGCTGAGAGGCAGTCTGGGAGATGGTTATTTATACTCCGGAAGTGAAGTACCTTGATTGTGCAAGGGAAGAATGAAGAACTGAAAAGCCTTTAATTAGTCTTTACAGAATAGGTAAAAGCAGAATATTTTATCACTGAGACATAACAACATCAGTGGTGGCCTAACCCACTGGGTCCAGTCCTGGCTATACTCAGACACCGTGCATCTCCAATTTTAAAAAATAGTAATTTAAATGGAATGGCTCCATTTATGCCCTCTGTTCCTTATTAAAAATGGTTGACAAGTAAAATTCCATTTTAAAATATATCTGTGGACAGTCAATATTGTTTTGAATTTTAAAAAGTTCCTGTGTCTTGTGAATGGCAATATGCATTTAATATTCTGTATTCATGTCAAAGTGCTTTTGAAACCAACTGTGCATTCATCTCCATTTTTGCTTTCTCCTCTGCTCCTTACCTTCCTCCCCTATACTTCTGGGGTTGACTGTGGACTGCAGGCCTGAACTAATTGGGCTGGATGAACTACTCTGGTCCTCAGTTTCTCCGTTTCTAAAACTCTGGGCTAGAATTTATCTTTCCTTGAGGGTGTATTTGGAAGAATATTACAGAATGGATTTATAAGGTCTCTGTGTCTCCACAGAAGTCAGTATTGACATTTAGTTCTATTCTTTGGGGTATCTCAGAAGTTTACAGCTGGGTGAATGATCATGGTATTTTAGTGTAGGCTAAATGAAGGCTTGTGACCACATTTATGATTCTATAGCATTGGCTTCTCAAGTAAATGAAATTTATGACAGTATATTATCTGAAAAGAAAATTTTGGCTAATTCATTCATTAAGAATCAGAAGTAAATCAGATGTCTCTCTCTTATAGTTTTTGCCACTTGAACCTAAAATCAAAGATTTAAGCTTTAAAGTTAGAAACAGAGGCCTCTGGAAGTAGGTTTTCAAGCATGGCAGTTACTGATTTCTTATTGAAAATCCCTAAAGAAAAATCCACGGGCAGGCAGAATGTGTTCCCTCCTCTGCCTCCCTGTCTTTCTCTCATTTGTACCACTGCTCCCAGTTTCCTCTTGACATCAGTGATACTTTTCATAAGAAAATCATTAAGTTTATGGAGAGAAAGATGTGTCATGTGGCCAATGGACTCAATTTACCCTTCTGATTTATGAGGGTTTGAAAAAGCACTCTTCTAGGTCTTCACCCGGGACTCTTGGAAAGTCTTATTCAAAACTAATGATTCCTACAGAGTTGCTCAGCTACAGACCACTAACCTCTCAAAACATGGGCTGGTGCAGGGCATAGCACATACTGCTTTTCAGCCCTAGACTTGATGGCAGCGTGCTGCAGACCATGAGCTCATCCGATGTTGTCTGTCTTGAAACATCTTTGTAAGTTCTCAATTAGTAAGGCTCATTCTCTGTTTCCCTGGAAGTGCAAACAGATTGCTGTATCGTAGAACTCATTGTTTAACATTCTAGTAATCTACAAGATGCACGATGAGTATTTATGTATATGCACACACTTACATGAAAGGTATGCCTGTATGTTTTCACAAAATCTAAGTTGACTAAGTAGTTAATACCTTTTTGGTATAAAGACATCATTGGTTTTAACCCGAAGTGATTGACTCAAACTGCATTCTAACATAGGTTAAGTACCTTATACTCCTTAACTGCCCTTATGTGCCTGGTCACCTCTTAGAGTGCCTAACTCTGCTGGAAAACTATTCTTAATGAATTGCAAATGGAGATCAGTTAAGTAAGTTGTGTTAATTATGTCATTTGCAAGATTGCCTGATGTGGAATTGGTCAAGAGACTAGAAACAGCTTGTCAAATGTTTCCCTTAACTAATATGATATTTTGTGGTTTTCAAATGACACAATTCACATAACTTACTTGATGAAACCTCATTAACCACCCCTTAATTTGCCTTAGCGAAATTATGTTATTAAACATGCTGTGATAGGTTCTGTACTCATTACTTTGCATTCAGCCCAGCAAATAGTGTTTGTTTCTTGACAACTATCCCCTGGTCCTTAGTCTTTGAGGAAGCCAAAGGAGTTCCATGTTCAGAATCATGTTTCTAATCTGCTTTCTAACGTTATACACCCCTAATCTAGTTTTTGGCTAATAGAATCTGGATATGTACTCCTCACTGTTACCATAGTGAGCCCTTTTACTATACACTTCATTTAGCCACCTTTTGGCCAACTCTGCCATCTCCCCCATCATAGTTTGATGACTTGATATTCCAATACTGTCTTAAATCGAAAACCCAGAAGATCTCTGAATCATATAGCTCACTAGTTAAACCAAGTGTATGGCAGTAGTTATTATGACAGTAATGTAACAGTGGAGTAATTTTTCACTGTTGTCACATCTGTCTTATCTGTGAAGTCTTTGCATTAGAAGCATAATGCTGATCTTTGAGTGAATAACTTTGTTTTTGTCCCATATTGTCTGTTACTTGTTGCTGAAAAATTGAAAGACTTGGTTTCTTAAATTTTTTTTTTTTTTAGTGCATTGGTGACTCCCTAAAATCCTGTCCTCAAAGAGCCCAGACCCAGGGATACTTCACAGTGATTGCCTTTTAGTGTTTAGTTTCTGTCACTTAATTTTGTTCAGCGTTGAGAATGAATTCCCATTCATAGTACATAAACTCTTTGGTAGATTGGTAGGTAGTTGAACAGGTTTGAGAATATAGCCCATGGCTGTGGAATAGAACCAGCTCATCCACAAGTACTTTTGAAGAGCGTATTGATCTAAATATCTGAAATACTTTTAAGTCTGCCTAAGAAGATCAGATTTGAAGTTTGCTTTCTGGTGAGTAGTACTTTACTCACTGAAATGACAAGAATGCATGTATTGTTGGATTTTACTTGAAAAGCTTTATTGAAGGCTACTTTTAACCTATGATCTGTCTCCCTTTTTCTTTCTCCCTGTCAAAGATCCTATCATGGTTGTATTCGGATGAAGCCACTAACTCAAGTTATTGTCATTTTAGGTTGTTCCCAGAAGAATCACCTCAGAGGAAGAATTCTTGTGTAATAGAACAACCTAATTTACATCCTGTACCTTGACTCCTTGTAATCTCCACTTTGGCTATTCTTGATCTTCTTTTCTTTAGCCACATAGCTGATGAGGCCTGCCTCTCTGTCAAAGTCTGTCTCTAAGGATGTTATTCTTCCTGTGGTCTCCCCTTTTCTTCCCACCTCCTACAAGCCCCTACCCATACCACACACATTCCACCGACCCTTTGTGTAGATTTGGCTGCAGATTCCACACCAATCCTTGTTATGTAACCCACCACCTACCCCTTTTTGGCAAGTGACACCCCACTCAGCAAGTTGCAACAAAGAGTGGAGTTAATTGGAACATGTGCTGTACTTAAGTCTGCAACAAAAAAGGGCTGACAGACATCAGGAAAATACAACCATATGTAGATGTTTGCTTGAGAGTATGTGTATACATGGGAAATGTCATCTACAACCAGGTTGTATTTAAATAAAGTCAACTACCATTCCCCTTTTCTTCCAACTGTTCTGCTCTCTACCTCCTTAAATGTAATACCTGTAACTTGCTCTCTCTTGCCTGCCCTTGTGGGGGCATGACTTAATGAAACTGACAAGTGAAAAGAACTCTCTGTAAAACTTCACCAGAGGAACCTTATGTTACTCAGCTCTGGGTTGCAATATGGCCCATACCTTTTGTTAATCTTCACCCCTATTTTTGTATCCACTCTAGAACTTCAGGAATATCTTTTGCCTAACACCTAATTTTTAAACCTAGGTACAATTTACATCCAATGCATAGATTTTTAAGTAAGTTTCAAGAGTTCTGACACACGTACACACCCATGTTAAACAGTCACTCTGTTCAAAATCCATATCGCTTTTTTTCTTCATGTTCTTTCTAGTCAATCTCCTTCCACCTAGAGGTAACCATTATTTTTATTCCTGTCATAATAAGTTAACTTTGCTTGTTCTAGAACTTCATATACATTGGATTATACAGTATGTACTATGCTTATCTGGCTTTTTTTTATTGTTTAACAATATTTTGAGGGCTTTTCTATATTGCTGTGTGTATAATTAGCTTATTTCTTATCAAGTAATACCCCATTGTAAACAATGTCCATTGAAAAAAGAATATTTGGACATATTTCATTCATTGTTTCTATAAAGTGGAAACATCCTAAAATATCAGCTACTTTTGAGTTCGACAAATAGTTCACTGTTACGAGGCTGCTGTAATTAGAAAGGACTTGCCACAGCTCTTTATCTTCCCACCCATTGCTTCTAGGATTCCCCAGCAGTGGCCTGACTGCATGTCCCCAAATCTCAGTCTTCTGCATGTAAATGCCCTGCATCCCTGAACATCAGTGGGAATGGGTGAGCTCCACGTGCCCTGAGACGGTTCAGAGGCAGCCAGGTGGGGCTTGGGTGCTTCGATTGTTCTCTGGGGCCTTGAAACTATTGGTATTAAGATGAAATATTTTATGTTTAGGAAATCATCACACTTACTGCATGTTACCATTACATTATCAGAGGTGTCCTGTGTACACTTGGAGGTTCTGAAGTAATCTGACGGCTTTTTTTAGAGGTCTGGGAAATGGCCTGAAAGGAACTTTGCCCTTGAGAGTCTCTGGAAGTGTAATTTAGATTGGGTGTCTGTCCTTGCTGTTTTCCTTTTTAGGTTTTGAGGAACTGAGAAGGCCCAGAATTGTTTTTGGACTTGAGTTGTCATCTGGGAGATTCCGGCAGCCCTACTGGCTTAGATATTTTGAGGACAAAAGTACTGGTACTGGACGATTAGGTTAGTAGTAGTTACTCTTCATTCAGGCAATGGGCTAAGACTTGATGTACGTTATCTCATACATAATCTTTCTAACACCGTGTTTATATCAGTGCTATTATTATTCCCACTTGGTAACTGAGGAAACTAAGCCTTGAATAACTTACCCATAATTACATAGCTAATAAGTGGTCGGGCAAAGATATGATTCCAGATCTGATGTCCAATCTCTCTACCCTAATGTTGCACAAATGCTTTTTGGACATTGTCCAACTATTAAATAGGTAATGTGATAATATTAGATGTATTTAGGATTAGATATGTTAATATAATTGTTCAGCTACTCTATATTATGGAAAGTATGAAAATGTGAGCCAGACTAGCTCTTCTAAGCACACTGAATTCCCTTCCTTCAAGGGTCTGAGAATGTGTACAAAATAACAAAATAATAAATTTTTGTGAAGAATGAAAGTAGTAAGGCCTATTGCCCTCATTTTGAAGATCAAGAATTTGAAACAAGGTTTCCTTGGCTTTTCCACAGAGGTAGAGCTAGAGGAAACCTAGACTGTCCCCTCATGCCATTTACCCTACTCTTTCAAATATTCTTTCCTCTTATCCAAGCCAAGGTTTAAAGAATGTACTCAATCAAGTATTATCTAAACCTTGATTCGTATACAGGGACTACAGCCATTGTATCTGTTTGGAGCTTACTTAAGAGCATATTATGATAGCAATCAGTAATGTCCTCTTTTACATAAATGAGTTCAGCATCCTTGTTAGGACTTAGATGGACAGTGTTGAAACTTTGTAAAGCACAGAACGTCAGAATTAGTTTACAAAGTGTGCTTCTAGAACTGGTCCTAGTTTCCTTCAAACTTTTAAAAGAAGAGACTAAGCAAAGTAAAATGCCTGAGTCAACGATAGCCAAGGAAAGGAAAGAGGAAAGAGCAAAGTGAAACCTGCGAGCAGCCGCTGCCCTCCTTTGCGAAGTGCGTCCCTCTGCACAGCGCGGTCCCTGCGTCTGCAGTGTGACATCTGACAAGACCATTGATTTACTGTCTTTCTCGCTGTTTCTCCCTTCATACTCTTAGGCTGATGCTTTATGTTAACTGTCTTACGCCGTTACTGACACATTTCCTTTCATGTTTGTTAGTATTACTTGAGTTTAAAAGATAAATTATGATTTTCTATAAACACAAGGCACAGGCTTAAAGAAAAGAGGAATGTTGTAGAGAATTTGGGATTATTCAGAATCCCGGTGACTATAAATGACTTTGCATAGCTTGACTGCATTTGGAGTCTATTCCTTTTTTTCTGTTAATAGCTACAATGATTAAATAGTGAAAAGACTTTTCAGCTTTAACTTTAAGGTTTCTTGCCTGTGAAAGTTTTTGTTCAACTCTTGATACTGTCAAAAGGAGGACCTTAAAAATAATTTTACAGTCAAAATATATTTATCATACATGGAACCTTAATCTTGAATAATTTAGTTTAATCCCCTCGTTTCTCTGCTCATGTTGCGAGGACTTGTGGTTATTCCAGAGGTCTGGATTTTCTTCCCATTTCTGCCCCTGACTCCATTGGTAAGTTAGAAATGAAAACGTCAATCTGGAATATCTTTAGATTTGATATGTGTAGGAAACTTTGATGTCATTGTGAAAAGCCAGAGTAGAAGTAAGAGGTAGTTCAAAGATTTTTGAAGTAAACTACCATTTATAAATCTGTGAATCTTTGCTTTGACTTCTCTAAAGGTTATCAGAAAGTTCTTCAAAGGTTCTCTTGGAGTACTTTTTTCAGGCATTTAGGTATACCCAGACCCATGGGTATTTCTGGAATTTTTTAGTGTCAAGAGAATGCAGGGTTTTAAAAAACTGGCTACTTGTTTTTCATTGTTCCCAAGGAAAATGTGCTAAAAAAAAGCTATTTGATGATTTCCTAAAAAATATTTAATCTTGAACCATGCTAGGGGAGATCAATTTGGGGATAGGAAAAGAGCAATGTGCTTGTCCCATTTACCCCAGAAGAGGCCAAAAATAGTAGCAGGATGCCTGCTACCCTCATAAATACCAAGAATCTTAAGTAGTGATTGCTGATGCAAACATGCTTAGAATATTAGATCTCCATATTTTTCCATGCAGAGAAAGAAAGATAAAGCTAGTAATTCTAGAAGAAAACATAGGAGGCACCTAAGATGATGACAAATAACACCAAAACCAGTGTAATTAAAGTTGATTATTTGGTGAAGGGGGTATATATATAGATACTTCTTTTGTTTTCCACAGATGATTAAAATATACAGTGAGAGTTGGAAACCACTGATGTGCCAACAAACGATGACATGAAATGATGGTGTCATTTGAGGTCAATGAGATTCACAGACAGTAAGCTGTTCTATGAGGTTAAATAATTATTTGAGACCTGGTGTGGAAATTCAGGTCTCCCAGATTTGGATGGACCTGAGTTTTTCCTCACTGCTCCATATGTGTTAATTCCAATTTAATCCCAGCTCCCTGTCTAGAAAACATGGCTCTGTGATCTTTATTCATTTGTGTTGTCCTCTTTTGACTGTGGTAGTAATGCCTCAATTTAATGAACACTTATTTCAGTCCAAGCACTGTACCAGAAGTTTTATAGGAATACTTCCTTAATTAGGGATACTGGTATTCCTATTTTACAGCTAAGGAAGCAGGCCCAGAAAGATTAAGTAACTTCCCTACTCTTTCAGAGCAAAAGTACAGGCACTGCATTTGGAGCCTGGCAGTTTAATGCCTAAACTGTGGCTCCTGAACTACTTAGCTGCACCTTCTTCCCCTAGAACGGTTTGATTATTACTTCTTAATCCAAAACAAAAGTTTTGTGTAGACTGTTTAAGCCATGGGAATTCTAGACCACATTCTGCAAGCCAAAATTAAAAAAGCAAAACCTGTGGCCCCAAGCCACAGTTTTCCTTCCCTGTTTCTTGAGTCCTAAGAGAGCATGGGGTATAGTGATGATAGTCATTCTACTGCCAAACAGACACTTGGCAACTGGCTGTAGATTTGCCTCGAAGATTTTGTGTCTGCAGAAGTAAAAGAAAAATTTTAGCAAACTGGATGCTGTTGGAGGAATGGTTTGGTTATTGGGTTTGCAGTGTGGTTTGGGTTCTGTCAGGAGAAAATAAGGAAAGCTCTATATGGTAAAGAGGGATATATGAAAATACACACTTTATCTGTCAGAGAGGAGTTCAGGTGTGGGCGGCCATACTTAATAGTGTCACCTGAAGGAACCCCAGAGATGTTTCCTAAGTTAGAATCAAAGCCATTGTGGTATTGCCTAAAACAGCACTTAAAACAGAATGCTATTCAGACTTGTTGAATATTTACAGGTATTATTTTCTTTCTCCTGTTCCTTACAAAAATTCCTTGTTGCACTCATTTTAAAGTGTCAAAGTAAAAAAACAAAAACTTGCATTAGATACAAGTTCAAGTTCAGAATTTAAAGTGTCAAAGTGAAAAAAAAAACTTGTATTAGTTACAAGTTCAAGTTCAGGATAGGGGAGTAGAAAGAGCATGTTGGAAAGGTAATTAAGTAACAAGTGAGATGACTGTTTTAGAAATAGGGTCACTGTTTATTTTGGCTTGAGAACATGATGGGAAGTCTTAACTAGGATGAATAGGTAGAAATCAGATGATAAATGTTGTTTAGTAACTTGCTGCATTGGGTGTTTACTTACTGTGGGGACAAATTTTTAACCAGTAAGTTGGTAGATACTAGTTAGTGACTTTTTATTTTTACAGCGAACAGGAAATGGTCATTCTGTTGAAGAACACCTTACATGTATTCTTATTATTTCTTGGCATTTTTCAAAAAAGAATGTAAGGTGGTTGTATGTTTTTATATGCATTATTTCATTTAATCCTTACACCTCCATTGAAGTGTAGGATTTATTTGGAGTAGAATAGCTGAATGAAAGAGGTTTTAGAAATTCCACAGATTTCAGGCCCTTATGTAATAATGGGCATCTTTAGTCCAATAAACTATATAACTTGCATCTTGATACTATTTAAATTTAGAAATATTCAGTGATGAGTTAAAGTTGCCTTTTGAAATTGTTTAGTAACCAGACTAAGAAAGGAAATTAAACAGAGGCAACATATTGGGAGGTAAACAGCTTCATAATAATAATAAGAGTTCACTTAAACTATCTGGGACAGTACCTTAGCAAATTTATTTAGTGCAGATTTTTAAGTTTCCTCAGCATGGGAAAGGGAACGTTCTTAAAAGGGATGAGTGTCCTCACCCGTCTGACTAATACTTTATTTTACAATTTAAGATATCCTGAAAGATTTTATTTTAATCTTCCCACTGATTTTTAGAATGATTTGCAAGTTGAAGTATCTTGAAAAATACTCAAATACTATAGGCAGAATGATTGAATGTGTTTTTGTGTTATAATATGAAAGTTTAAAAAGTAATCGGTAGGCTTTGTTTGAGTACAAATATTTCTGGTAATTTATTTCTACAGCACACACCAAAGCCTTCATTCTTTGTACTTTTCCAGTAGTTACTTTGTCCAGCAATCCTCATGTGTTTCTCCATGAGCATTTCTAGGTCTTGTTCTGAGGGTCCAATTTCCTGTATTCATATCCTGGTGTGTCTGTAAATGATGATGATGATGGTGTCTTGACTTTCTCTAGAGTTGTGGACTGACTGTTCATTGAGTCCTAATAGCGTGTCCCTAAAGTAACAGGATTATAGCGCTATTAACAGGACTGTAAGAACGAAACTCCTGAAATCTAGAGGCTTGACTTTGTGTCCGCAAGGGGTGTATCGAGGTCTCAGTTCCAGGTGTACTGACGCCTGGTTTGGGTCTTTTCCCCACCTAGATTCTTAGGCTTCCAGCTTAAGTTTGTTTATTTGATGCCTCCTATTGGGGTCTTTTTGAAGGGCTACAGGGTTATTAAAATCTTTTAGAATACATGCCTGAGGTTCACACTTGATTCACAGCCTTACATTTTCTTGCATAAACTTGGATGTTTTCTACAAGTTGGCTTAGCCTGCTAGAATGACCTCTTGATGGGGTTGTATAATTTGTAATGTTAAACGCATAATAAGAACAGGGGAAGTCTGCTTTCTGAGGCAACTATTAACCTGTAAATGAAAATTTAGTTGAAAACTAGTAGTTAATAATTGCCATTTTCTAACACGAAAGGGTTCTTGTCCCTCAAATGTTTAACAAAACATAGTAAAGTTATCAAAATTAGATGAACTCCACTGTATTTGTATTTAATACAATGTATTTAGATGGTCTGCATATATTGGGAATGATGGTTGTAGTGGGTAGAGAGAGAGAGAGTGTGTATGTGTGTTCATCTGTCTTTGAATATTTGGCTTACTGATTTAATCTAACATAACCAATGCACTTGTTTTACATGCAACCATTACTCTTGGATTTTATAGTCTATTGACTTGGGTTTCTTCTTTCGGTTAATTTTCTTAACCAGAAATGTGGTTTGGTAGTAGTAAAGACAGAAGTGTATCAAATACTAAACTGGTCTCTAGTTTTTATGAAGATGTTTATATTGCTACTTTTTATTTATAGTCATTAGAATCAATATGGTGAAAATGGGTCTGTAAATCTGTAAAGATAAAAATTGGCCTTTCTTTAAGAGAAAAAAAGCCCTCAAATGTCACTGGTGGGGGCAAAATGTAGTCTACTTTGAAGATTTTTTTTTCCTCTTGCTTTTTAACATGTGATGCTGTAAAGTTTGTTTTTGTTACTGTTGTTATAGGGAAATAAGAAATCTTGATACAGAATTAAATAAGAAACACTAATAGATAAAGATAATTAAAATACAATAATAGCATTCAGCAATAGTTCATTGAGATTGTAATTACTTCTTACTATAATTTGAAATCATTATTGGAATATATGTTAGAACTATGCCTACAAAGGTAAATAGGCCAGAGTGTGAGCTTTAGCTCTTTTCTCGAGGTTTGTAACTAGTAAGCTAATACTAAAATGTAATATTGGAACAAAATGGCCATGATTTGCTCTAACACTAAACAGGGGCCAATAATAGCATTTCCATGAATATAAATTTTCATTATTTCAGTTATGTGAACAAAAATATTTTTGATGAAATGTCTTCTGAAGTGTCATCCCAGGATACTTTATTACATTGGCTTTTGTAAAGTAAATATGGCATTTTTTTCATAACTTCAAAACTTTTAAAGTCAGCATTAAGGAACATTTCTTTAAGAGAAAATAGCTTGTTATACATGACATCCTTACTTCTTTCTTACATGAGGTCCTTAAACCTGTAGAATATTAGGATATTTAAAATAAACCTGAATATCTAGTTAAATCTGAATATCTAGAATATTTATACTTTTAAGTCAATAATCATTTAACATCTGAAGTTAACATTGCTATCCTAGTCATCACTAATGTCTTATTATTGTCTTTTAACTTGTGAAATTTATATTGTCATTGGATTTAGATATTAAATTCCTTGCTGATAGTCATAAATATTATCCATTGGTCTTAGGTGAGGCAATTTATGGGCATTTGGAAATAGATTTAATTTTATTTATTTAAAATAAATGGAGAAAAGGAAATATTAAAAAAATATCCCTTTCTCTTCAGATTTTGGCATATTTTAATAGATGGGAAAGGTGGTTTTTTTTTCTTTTAAACAGTGTCTTTTTATAGGAAAATACTTTGAGTGGAACATGGCACAATGTGTAACAATGTACCCTATATATAAGGGTTTTAAATGTAATTAGAGACATATAGGCCACTTAAAGAGTGCTGGTAAGAATCTGAATCTGAAGAATCATGTGCTGGAAAGGTCCATTGTAGTCTTAAGCTTTTATTAATATGTCTTATATCTTAAACATTCTTAATGCTGGCACGATTATGAGAATAACTTCTTTAAAATACAAAATTATTTGGTTCTCTCCTTACTTTAGTTTTTCTGTTTTATCCTATAATCAGTATAGCTGTAGCTGCCTTGGATCTTCAAAAGCACTATTGAAAAATTTCATTTGACTGGATTAGAAACCACCTTGATGATTAAAAGTTTGCATATGCATACATTTTTAACAATTTTATCCACATGCACTTGGTTTCACTTGAGATAGGAAATGGAAATAACAAGACACTCTTAGAAAACCTTGTTTCTGTAGACAGCTCAACCTTGCCAGAAACCACGAGGCAGTGGAAATACCACGAGAATGCTTGTTCCTACAAGACTCCCAGACTGATTACCAGACCAAAGGAGTTCCCAGAAATTTAGCTTGGAACAATCACTTAAAATTTAGGAGGCTGATCCAATCTTGGTCAGTCACCCATTGCTAATTATAGTTGCCTATAATGTCCCAGGGATTTTGTTATCAGTCACACCCCAGTATAAAAATCAATGTGAAAAATCTCTCTCTGATTTTTACATGTTCCCTTCAAAATATATTCTTGCTGGATGCTTAAGATCTTTATATTTCACTGTATATAAATAACACCGCAATATCCTTAACATTTTGAATCTGTGCATTTTTTCTTCCTTGCCTGATAATACGTGTTCATCTTTGATGCAAAAGATGGCTGTTTTCTTATTTCTTGTAATCTCGTTCCAATGGTGTCTTGAAATTTCTAGTAGCTAGGAAGCTCTCCTTGTGAAGGTGAGGGCTGTTCCACTCTGCAAGTGTGTTAGATGCTTAGTTGTGTGTACATGTCTAAAAGTACTTGGGGCTGCTGCTTTTTTTTTTAAGCTACTATTAAAAAAAATATTTGTAAATACATGGCAGCCACAGAAGCTTAGTTAGGATTTTGAATACTTGGAATTAGTGTGATAAAGTCCAAGTTCATTATGTACTGTTATGATTTAAAGCACACCTTGGGTTATTTTGGGAGGGTAGAGTCATCCATTTGATGGTCTTCCCTGGATGAGGCTTGTCTCAACAAGTTCTGGATATGTGGCTTTGATGTGTGAACATCACAACTTGAACTGCTGTGTTTACACTGCACAGGAGCTTGCTGAATCTCTGCTACCTTTCTCATATAATTCCAATTTCACTTTAGGTCTTAATGCATGGACACTGAAGGGAGCATTTTCCTTTTAAAGGTTGCTTATTCAGTTGGCACCTGAAGAAGCTTATTCTTTTGCATCAATTTCTATGAAAGTTCATGCCTACGGCCTGGTATTGAGTAATTTTGAACACAAAATTAATTCTATAGCCATTCATGTACCTAATGAAAGCCATAAGGGTCTGATGAGAAAATGATTAGAAGAAATGGCCCTTTCTTAGATGGCAAGAAGAAAAAAAAATCAGAGCAGTTGTCTTTGAACCACAGCAGGATTTATTCTTAAGGTCTTCTAACCTGTTTTTCTCATTAGCTAGGAAAGCGGTGCTTGGGCTTTTAAAAACAACACTGAAATTTTTTTTTTCATGAAATAATTGTAGAGCAAATGATTTAAAATTGTATCCTGGTTTTGCATCAAAACTCTTTTAGTTTACTAATTAAATAAAGGCTGTGGCTTCAAATAACATCCCACCTGTTTGGCTTGTAGTGAGGATCTATCTAGTAAGTGAGATACAGAATTCCAGTAGCTTGGCTAACGAGAAAGAAAAGACAGAGTAACCCACAAATTCATCACTCCCTTCAAATATTCTTTGGATTTGAAATCTGTTACTGCATTCTGCTTTCAGCCATGCTTCAAAGCATATCAATGTATATGTTAGACATTAGACAAAAGAAGACTTCCTCTAAAACATGCACCTTCCTGAACAGTAAAACACAGCTGGTCATACATTCTTACTTTTTGTATTAGTAGATTTTTTTTTCTGTAGGTACTTCTGCAACATTATGATTTTTATGAACTCCATGCCAATATAATTTCAAACTTTAATTCAATTTTTGGGTGTACTGCCTCATTTATCCTAAAGTCTCCATATTCTAAAATTCTAGAGTAGCCCAAGGAACATTCCTGAGATTATTTTGCTGTTTCCTTTGTGCAAATTTTGAATATCCTTTCATCTTAAGTTTAAATTGCTCCCAGTCTCTAAACATTTAAAATAAAGCCAAAAAAAAAACCCCCCTGCATATTGTATCTTCTCTTCTACCACTGTTCTCCTTACTTGCTGAGAGTCCTTTTATTCTTTTATTGCTTTCCACCCTCCAGCCCCTTGCCCCTTGTCATGTGGAGTGTATGGAGTTATGTTAGTGATCTTTTAAATAAGCAGTTTTTCTTTCTCCTCTGTATTGAAGAAACCCGTTTTAAAAACTAGATCATTACACATGGGCACCATATCTAAAAGAGTCATATATGAGTTATCTGTTGAGTTTGTTTATTATAAGATTTTGTCCAGAAATACATTTAACTTGTTGGAGTCTCTAACAAGAGTTGGCTGAGAAATCCATGCAGTAGAACTGTCCTTCCCACTTTGAAATACATGACTTCAAATTATATCTTGTACATACACACAAAAAATCTATAGTATTAATTCAGACTCTGACCTAATCACTAAATTTTTTTAACTTCTCAGTATAATTGTATATTCTCATAACATGCTAACAGCATAATGACTGTGCTTATTAAAGTGGAAAAGTATTTACTGTTATCAAAGTACTCAGAGGTATTATAAAATGGTAAATGAATTAGTTTGTGGCACATTGGATAATCAATTTTACATGACAAAATAAGGAAAAGAGATATAAAATTGTAAATAAACAGAAATTAATTAATAACTTTCAAAACAAATATGTTTATGGAGGAGCATTGTTACCTACCCAGTGTTCAGCATAATTTCTGGATCAAGATAATTTGCCTTTCAAGGACCCCAATTATCTTGTAACTAATACAATATGGGATAAAGTTAATACCTTTTTAACAGTGAGAAAATTTAAGAGTCTTGGCTTCATGGACTATAAATATGTGAGCAGACAAATTGCTGAAATAGTGCAACAAAATAAGGGAATGAGTAACTGCTACAGATATTCCCGTTATAGTGTTTGTAATTAAACATCCATTACTTTGAAAATACAGTTTCCATATGGGTTATGCTATATGTAACTTAAACCACGTTAGTAATGGATTCTATTAAGTGGCACTGAACTCTGACTACACGTCCTATAATGGACACTGTGAGGCAGTTGTGGTGTTATTGGGTTGGATTAAAAGAAACAGACCTTTATTAGTGAGGTGTTTTTTCCCCTTACTATCGTGCATGCCCACTCCTGGACTCAGATTCTTGGGCACAGATTGTGGTAGCTAAGAATGAGGTATTTGAAGGTTAGGATAATTTTGGTAACTAGTGGCAATAATTATCTGAGTTTTCAAGTTTTGGGTCTACTACTCTTAATACAGTAATTATATTTAGTTCACCTGTTTATCACTAGCCAGATATTCAGATCTCGTGTGACTAATTGTAACAACTGTGTTTGGGGAAATTGGGAGAATAGTAGAATCTAATGATGCCCTTAAATAAAAATGTAAGTAGGAAAGAAGGCAAAGCAAGGTCAGAGCTTATAAGTTAGAGGAATATTGGAGAAAAAAATATATTGACATTTGCAAAAGAGAAAGGTGCTATTTCTTAGTGTACTTAAGTTCATTGAGTGTGCTTAGTAGATAAATTGGAAGGTATAATTTACATCAATAGTTATATCAAAAGACAAGGTCTAAGTAGAATCTTATTGTGGAATGGATTTTGTTTAGGGGAGAAATACTAATTAGAAATCATCTTTGTTAGCTGGTAATCATAAAGAGAAAATTTGGGGTAGCATAATTTAATAAATAGTGCCAGCACATTTAAGTGGATTGTGACAGTTTATTCCCTGCTGAACAGCCTATAGCAGGACTAAGTTTCACATGTTACAAGAAGCAGTTTTAGAGTATTTGATACCAACTAAAATTCTGACTTTGGCTATTGACTTTGATGCATATTTTTGGTAATTCAGAATAGATTAAATGAAGAATCTTGTTTGAAAGTTGCATTTTAGGTGTTTGTTGCATGGTTTTTGTTACAGGCGTCACACAAATGTTTTAGTTTGTTTACCTGGATCTGCATAGGAATCCTTGTTATTGATGTAATATGCCATTTTTCAGAATACTTTAATAATTATTAAGCAGACAAAAACAATGAAGATGGAAAATATCCCAGATTATAGTGACACTATATAAAGCTTTTGGATGGTTTTAATTGGCCGCAAACCTCAGAATGGATTTAAGTAGAAATAATTGCAAAGTAGAGCTGTACCAGTAAAAAAATATATATATTTTTGAGGTGGTGTGGCAGTGGAATTTCCAGTTTGAAATGTTTTTTGTTTTTATTTTTCCCTTAAAAGAGGCTCTCCTTGAGTAGAAAAGAAAGCAAAATTTTAGTTCTTGTAGCACTAGGCTCAAGAGTCGCTTTAATGAAGAATAATAGGGCTTTAATCTGTTGTCTTTCTAGTTAAAGCTCAATAATACTTTCGTGTATGTGCTATTCATCTGTGCAGGGGAACAGAACCAGAACCCGAGTCTCCTACTTTGGTTCTTTGGTACAGGGCTGTTGTGTCTCAGTAAACAGAGAGTTTTGCCTTCTCTTCTTAGACATCTAAACAATGGCAATAATCTATAGCTAGCTGCTATTTGTTATGTTGCAGGGGCAAATTGCGCAGAAAATTATGGATAATTTTAAAAAGATGAAATACAGGTGGCTCATCTAAAACAGACTCCAATTAAAACCACATTGTATTAAATAGAGCCTGCTTTAGATAGACTCCTCTTCATGCTAAATATGAATGAAGCAACAATTTTAGGTATAATAGCTGGTATCTGGATTTTAATATGATCAGTTCTCATGCTTCAGGGCCCAGATATTACCAGCTGGTATTAAGAAACCTGCCCTCCTAAAAAACTCAATTATATTGTTTTCCCCAAGGGTATTGCTTAGGAATTACTGAGAAAGTGGCTTTATGGGGTATAGACTTTTGCATAAAAGTTGGTGCTAAAATTTGACTGGTGTCAAAATTTACATCACAGTGTTTTAACTGGTTTCTTACAAACTAAATGCATGAAAGTAGGCCCTGAGATTCTGTCTCAGTCAAAGATATGACAACATATCCCCAATATAATGGGTGAGCAAAGGTGTGGTCTAGACCTAAGTATACACTGTCTGTGTTGTGGCTTACATGGCTGTACCTGTTACCATATCAAGAGAATACTTTTTCCCAAGGTTTGGTTGGTCCAGTATGCTAATACCTACAATTAACCTTGACATATTGTTCTCATTAACTATGATTTCATCAATTTGGTAGAAGGTGACCAATAAAATGATTCGGGAATATTGTGTATTTTACATAAGTAGATTGTTTTAATCTTAGTCTTTCTTTGTTTTCCAGCTCCAAAAGACAGAGGGCCAATGCCAGTTTATTTTGTTTTTGCTTTTAAATAAATTATTAGCTAATGAGGGATCCAGGAAGCAGGACTGGTTATTTCAGAGATTTCAGTGCCTAGGGCAGTGTCTGGCACATAGGAGTTTAGTCAGTGCTTATTTAAAATACAAAGAAATATGAAAGAAAGAAGCTATTAGTCCTCCCCCTCTTTCCCCAAGATGATGTAGATAGTCCTGACTTAATGGAGAATGGAGCTATGGAGCTTGAGCAGTGCTCATGATTTAATTAGATGAAGGGGGACTTAGAAGCTCTTTAAAGGGACAAACGAGACCCTCTGATTGGACCCTGCCTCCTGCAATTCCACTCCTGTCTCTTCTTGCCTCAGCCTTCCTGCCCCAGCAACATAGACCAGCTTCTGTACTGGTCCGCTTTGTGGGGCAGTCTCCCACCTTGTTCCTCCTCTTCCCTGTTACTCATCCTGCATGATTTGCTACTAGACTTTTTTAAAAATTTATTTTGCTATTAATGTACAATTACATGAGCAATATTATGGTTACTAGATTCCCCCCATTATCAAGTCCCCACCACATACCCCATCACAGTCACTGTCCATCAGCGTAGTAAGATGCTATAGAATCACTACTTGTCTTCTCTGTGTTATACTGCCTTCCATGTGCTACTAGACTTTTTAAAATTTCATGAAGTTCTAACTTTTTCCTGAACTCTTTTCAAAGCCTTTGATGGGTTTGTGCCTTGCTTCTGTTTCCTTGTATTGTTTTCTTGATTTCTACTACTCATCTAGAGAGTGTGTTAAAATTATTCATATTTTCTCCTGCAGTACATGGTTTTTTACACCAGGAAGCTCGTAATAGCCTCTCTTTATTTTTGTTCAAACACGAACATGGACACAATGCTAGGCCATGGTAATTGGTCCATAAATATTTGCCAAATGAGCATCCCTACCAGCCCTCTCAGAGGTCATAGAATGAAAAACTGTACACAATAAATCATCCTGATTACTGGGTATGATTCTAAGCCCTTTATTACAAGAATATGGTTGTTAATCTAGTCATTTCTGCCATATTTCAACCTGGATAAGCATATTTAACAGATTTGCTCTGTTGTGTTGATACTACAACAGTATCACTACATACTTACCAAGGTTCCTGGATTGTATTACGTAGGGCAGTTTGCTGTGTTTGGGGATGAAGAATGGTGTTTCATTCCTGGGCAGAGGATTTTATTTTATGGGAGTGTTTTGGCACTTAGAAGTGCTATTTAAAGGTATTTTTATTAGAAAGGTGAAGCTTTAGATCTGTGGTTCATTAATTTTGTGAAGTTTGAATTAACAGGCTAGTTTGTAGCTTAAATTATGAAAGTATACTTTTGGGAAATTGGGGGAATAAGTATATTCAGTACTTCAGATTTTAGAAAGAAAATGTACACACACCAATGATAAATGTAGTTTTTAAAGGATTATTTAAATCCAATTTTTGATTTTGAAAAATGCTCCATTTTTCATAGTACTTAAGTTTTGAAGTGTAACTGCTAGTGAAGACCAGAAGTCTAGTTACTAGATTTTCTTTTTTTAATTTTGTTGAAGTATAGTTTACATACAATATTATACTCATTTCAGGTGTAAAGCATAGTGATTCAACAATTATATACTTTATGAGGTGATCACCATGGTAAATCTAGCTGCCGTCTGTTACCATACAAAGTCATTACATATTATTAACTATATTCTCTATGCTGTACATTATATCACCATGTCTTACTTATTTTATAACTGGAAGTTTGTGTCTTTTCATCCCCTTCCCCTATTTCATTCATCCTCTATCCCCTTCCCCTCTGGCAATCACCAGATTGTTCTCTGTGTCTATGAGTCTGTTTCTGTTTTATTCGTTTGTTTTGGTTTTTAGATTCATATATAAGTGAAATCATATGGTATTTGTCTTTTTCTGACTGACTTATCTCACTTAGCTTAATACCTTCTAGGTTCAAACCATGTCACAAATGGCAAGATTTCATTACTTATGGCCGAGTAATATTCTGTGTGTGTGTGTGTGTGTACACACCCCACATCTTCTTTATCCATTCATCTATCAGTGGACACTTAGGTTGCTTCCATATCTTGGCTGTTATAAATAATGCTGTAATAAACATAGTGGTGCATATATCTTTTCAAATTAGGGATTTTGTTTTCCCTAAAGTGGAATTTCTCAGGAGTAGATATCTTAATAATCAAATTTTTCATATTGGAAAAAAAAACCTCAGCTGATTTTTCTTACATGTAACTTGTATATGCTAAATAGATTAAATTTAGAAAATAGAGTTTAACAACAATAAAATCGTTGCCAATAGTTCTGTCTACACAGGCGTTAATTATTTTGGGTATTTTCTTCTTGTTTGTTCTCTTTCTCATATTCCTTTTAAAACTAAAATAAGGTCATACTGTGTATACTCCTTCATAAGTTGCTTTTTAATTATCATTATTACAATTATGTTTCCCTGCTATTAAGTTAATTACTGTGAGTTTTAATTATTTCAAAGTAATTTTATCATAAGTTTGGGTTAAACCATTTTAGCTCTCTCTTGATAGTGTTCCCTATGTATTTTCATAGTCCAGTTTTGGCTTTTTCCCTCCTTAGACAGCATTCTTTATTAGCTTTAATATGAACTAAGAGTGCAACAAACTAGCACTCATTTTTAAAAAAATTATGTGTCTTATTCCTTTCTTGGTGTACTATTTTAGTGAATATTTGAAAAGTCTTATCCTTCATGCTTGAATACATGTCCCTCATTTGCTCTTTCTCCCTTACTATTGGTATTCTCAGCCTTGCCCTTCTGTCTGGCTTGATCCAGCTGTATGGACTGATGTGACGTCTGGAGTTACCTCAAGCACTTGGCCTTTGACCAGCCTTTGACTGGCTCCCATAAACATACATATAGCAAGGAGACATTTAAATCATGAGGGCCGAGGTTTTTATTTCGAATCTTCTGACCATTCTTTAAGTGTTACATTGATGATAGCTTCACTAAAAACAAAAATTACTCATAGAACTGTGGCATAAACAGAAAGAAATGGTATGTTAATAAGTCTTTTGGATTCGATTTTTGCTGAATTCTGAAGCATCTTTACAACATAAGGTTAGAGTGTGTTTGGCTAAATTAAGTGAAAAAGGCAAACATCAAAAGCAAACTTTCCCTGTTCATCCTTCCATGTGACTTCCCTATATTTAAAACATTGCCAAAAAAAAAAAAGATAATTTTACCATTTTTCGTTCCTGATGAGACTTTGGAAAAGCCAAGAATGACAACTCTAGATATTTCTTTTTTTTCTGAGCAAGCCTGAGATGTTATTCAGGTGCTACATAAAAGCTACCAATCACTTAATAATGTTGGTAAAATTTTGTTAGCTATTGCTTTCACCCACTATAAACATTAAAAAATAATCTTACCATTTCCACTTACATTTTTAGATTAATGCTGCTGGAGTTTCTTTCCCTTCAGCAGTAATGTTTATCCATTTGAATGTTGTTTCACAGAAAGGAAAAGTGCATTTGTGTGAAAATATTCAGGGCTTGCCAGGGAATTTTTCAGAATGCTCTGTGGTTACAAATGAAGCTTATTATTGTATAAATGGTAAGTTTAAATTTTTGTAGTAGCTCATGGCATGGGTTGATAATCTGCGAACTGTTTTGTGTGTTTGTGTACATTCGCCAGCCTGTCTGTAAGTAGCTGAATCTTGTGTTCTTTCTCCTCCCTCCTCCCTTCTCCCTCCTCCCTCCTCCCTCCTCCCTCCTCCCACCTCCCTGAGTTAAATACATGGCTGTCCACAATCTTTAGTCTAAGGCAAACCTGAGAGGATGCGCATGGGGTAGGTGGGTGTAGGGGAGAGATGTATTCCTCTCATTGTCCTCTTGTGGCATGCCACTGGACAAAGGGACACCACTTTCTGAAAACTTAAGTTTTTTGAATTTGTGGGTTTTCTGTCTACCTCTGAAATTTCTGAAACAGTCTCTAAACAAGATGGCTGGCATGTTCTGGGGACAGAGCAGAGACGGAGAACAGAGACAAAGCCTCCCTGAGAAGGCAGACACACTTATATTGCTTGTGGTTTTTCTGTACAGCTGCTCTCAGATGGGCCGGCTTGTTCTCCGCCAGTTCCGCTGCCAGAGCAAGACTGTCACACAGCTGGGAGTACTTACTGTACTTGCGGGAAAGTATGTGATTCATTAGTTGGAACCGTATGTTTTTCACCAGTTCTGGTCATGTTTTTGTTAGGATGTGGTAAAAACATAAGCAGAGGGTGAAGGGACAATGGAAACATGTGACTTGTTAAGGATTGGCCCAAACCCATTATTAGCTAAATTGTGCACCATAAAATGTCCTCTGTACCTCATAAGACAAATGACTTAATTTTTTATTCCTCAGTTGAGGTCATTTAGTCATAAGTAGTAAAAATTATCAACATTGAGCTCTTTCTCTCTTTTTCTTTTCTGTAAAGTATCATGATCCGTTTAAACCCAAATTATAATACGAAGAGAAGTCATGCAAGTAAAAGACATTAATTTGCTGAAAAATGCCCATGATGGGTGAAGAACTTTAACTGGAGTGAACTCTTGCTACTGATAAAATATGAGTATGGTATTACAGCTAATAGGAAACACTTAATACTACAGGGTGTGAGGAGAACAATAAGGGGAGTTCCTTTGTCTATACATGATCAAGCAGACTGAAGTTACATGGCAGATTGAATGGGGGACTGGTCTTTCTCAGAATTTTGGTCTCATTACTGGGCTTGCCTCATGGTATCTGAAATGGCCAGTCCTGGTGTCATGCAGAACTGTTGCTGTGCGCTGCATTGAATAGTGGCCTGTGGTCAGGTAGTCTTTGAGCTTGTGCATAATCCTAACCATATTCTCTGAAAAATGAATGCTGTCTCTGCTCTGTTGTGTTCTCTTCACACAGGCATTTGCTTTAGCACTTGCTCTTCTCTACTTAAGTTAAACAGGAGCGATGCTCTTCTTTTGTCCCCTCTCCCACAACCTACTGTTGAGATAACGTGCCATTTTTGAAGTCTTTCTAGGTAAAATACTGGGAGATTGTGCTTCTGCCCTCAAATTCTGTTTTTCAGCTGTTCCCTTTTAAAATACTTCTGCAGTTGCTGGACTCTGCAGAATTAGAACCAGGTCTGTCTCTGACAATTAGCTCAACTGGCTGCAGCATAAATAAAGGAATGCGCTCAGGGGCTGTAGTCTGTGACATGGTTTAACAGAGCGTAAAAAGGTGCATCTGTTCCATGCCCGGATTCAGTCGCCTCACTGTCACTGGGAAGTTCCCGACACGGAGACATGCCCACGCTGCTTGGTAAACAAGCAGCAGGTATTAAATTAACCAGGCTGTGAGTGTGCAGAAGTGCTGTTTTATGAAAAGCCCTGCTATCTCGGCTCACTGCTGGGTCATGAGCAGTCGCTAGAGTATCTATTAAGATGACTCATGGCACCGAATACTTCAACACTCTGTCCTCACTTCCAGAGAGGACCATTGACCTTTGACAGACTGATTGAGGGTGGAGGGGATGAAGGAGAGAGAAAACAGAAGGAAGAAGTGTATGTGCACGTGCTTCCTTTTACAGTTGGTAGGCTAAGCAAGAAGGTAGTGAACACTGAGCAACCGTGAGTCAGGTTTTAGTTTAAATTGCACCCTACCAGATCGTAGCCAGGCTTTTATTTTTGTTTGTTTTCTTGCCTTTCGGCCTCATCCACCTCATGGCTGCTACTTGATTTGAAATCTGGAAAAACAGGGAATAACGGTGTGACCAAAGTTGTTCTCTGTCTACCTGTGTTGGGTAGGCAACAAACATCTTGTAATGTACTTGTAGGTACAATTATAAGTTATACTTTTGTTATATTCTTTAAGCATTTATTTGCTTTTGCACTCAGTGTTTCTAATGGGAAAACACATTTTAAAGACTTTGCTTTCAGTTAGCAATGTAATGATTTTTAAAGTTTGTTTTTCTTCAGCTTCAGGCATGCTTTACAAAGTGTTATGTGTAGTTGCATATATTGACATGTTGACGTGTTCTTCATTTTCATGGTCTTATAATCTTTTTGGGCAATCTGCGTAGGTCTGTAGGCAAACATAACAAGGTAATTTTCAATACACACATCTTTGCAAAAGAGACTGTTTCTTAAATTTTCCCATTCCTCTCCTGGTTGTGTTTCTTTTTAGGGCCCCAACTAGCTCCTCATCCATTAGAAGATGATGTAATATCGATGGGATCTTGCCCCACACAGCTTGAATTAAAATGATTCCAGTTGGTGATACTTGAATGTGAATGACCAGAAGATGTGATGCATTTGTCGCTGTATTTGAAGGGTCTCTCCTGGTTGTAGAGGCCCTTTGGTCTTCACACCAGAGAACTTAGAGCCACAACTGCATTCCTGCTGTCCGGCCGCATCTTGTATTGCTTGCTCTCTTTATAAAGTGATGCCTGGGTGGAGGAGTGAGCTGTGTGGGGAGTGAGAGGATGGGGAGGAAACGTCCCTTCTTACTGTTTGCTCGGAAGGAGAGGGTTGGCAGGAAAATACTCTATCTAGAGATTGGTGGTGCTTCAGAATCCCTTTATCTTTGTAACATCTTTGCTGTATGAAGTTTAATAAGCCAGCTGTGCAGTTTTTTAAAAGCCAGTGGATTCCATTTTTCATTTGCTTTCCATCCCCTTTGCTTTCACTCCTATTTCCTTAGGCACCCCCCACCCCCCCCTTTTTTTAATCTCAGGGGAGTTCCCTGAGTAGCAAGACTGAAAAAGAGCCGAGGTTTATGTTAGAAGAAATTAAGGTTAATGATCATTGGCTCATTTTCATATTCTGTGGGTGTGGATGGAGGAGTAATCAGTGCAGGTGGCCCTGCCAGTTGGGAGTTTTTCTTTGTCATCAAGAAAATAAGGAGAGTGCAGGGATTGAATTACCACAACTATTTCAGGACTAAACATATTTCATTTCCCGATCGAGTCTGGTTTAAGGACACAAAGCTGACATTAATTTTATCCAAAGAAAGCATAGCAATTTTTTTTCTTGTTTTATAATTTGACTGAATGCATAGGGTGGATGCATGTTCAAATTTAATTCTAGTATAATCTTACAAATAATACTCTGAAAAGCAATGGGGTTTTGATTCAGTTTGACAGTTTATGTTTCTGTGCCCAATTACCACTTAGTTATTGAATGTTAAAGAGCTGCTTTCTAAAATGTGCTCTCGTACTGCACCAGTTGGCTTCCCAGCTGCCTTCTATTACATGTGAGGTGCTCTCTTCTAACTTCTAAAAGGATGTACACATTTAAAGGAGTTATGTTTAGCTAGCAAAGGAAGTGGGGGATTTGGTTAGGAAGTGCTTGCTGGCCTTGGAAAACTATCTTGCGTGCATTCTAATTCCAGCCACATAAAGACCATTCTTTAAAGAAATATTTTTTGAATTTAAAGAAAAAACTTAAATGCCTAAATAAACTAGAGAAATAACCATGACTTAAAAAAAAAGAAGTATAACTTCTCTTTGGAACTAACCTTAAAGTTTTTATGTGTTTTTAATGCCACTAATGTAACTTTCTGCAAGTGAGAGATTCTGATTCTAGACATGGGAAAGGAATATTTAAAAGTTGACCAGAGACAATAAAAGTCATTGAGGAAGAGTGTCAACACTAGCCATGCATGGTAGATTTTGCTCTCTTAGCAGAATGCCACAGGCAGCTCGAGTGACCTGATGTGTTTTTAAAGCACAAGGTTTATTTGGCTGTTACAGGGTGAGTATAATATTAATGACACTAATGTAAAATTAACTTTTATGTTGTGTGAGCACTTTTTCTTGCCTCCTCCTTTAAAATTACAGGTATTTCTTTGTGCACAATATCTAGCTCTGTTGCCACATGGAGCATGTGTATGACTCAAGCCACAGAAAGTTTGGTGTAGTCAGGTAGTTAGCTAGTATACATCAGACAAGTACAAGTAAAGGTGGGTTTTGGTTTTGATGTCCCTGTGGTATGAGTCCACATTCAACTGAATATTCATTGGATGCCCATTAATGTGAATACTTCATCTGGATTATTAATAACACATGAAGAGACCATTCCCAAACATTCAGAGGGCAAGAATGTTTTAGTGGTTTCTGGAAGCTCCTTGCTGTGAAGAAATAAGTTTTTTTCAACATGTAGTTAAGAATTTTAAGTAACATTTTAAAATATTTTACAAGAAATTTGGTATATCTTAAATTGTCAGCTAGGCTAATAAAACTTGAATGAAGTGATCTTTTGAAGTCCATAAGATTTCTAAGTTTCACATTTAACCAAACCATTGTTGTTTTAAGAAACATAAAACTAAAGTACAAAAATACCCAGTAGACCATTTTCTTAAATAACATCCCTTCCAGTTTCTGTCTGCCTTTCACTGAATCCTTTTTACCTTGCCTATGACTGATAGAATTCAGAAGTGGCCTTACTTTGATTTTCTCAAAGGCTTTTGATAAGAGCCATTTGCATTCTGACCCCCATACACCTGGTATTAGCCAAGAAAAGAATTCATAGAGCCAACTATGAATTAATTCAGCCTCACTTTAGTATTTCTTTGTTAAGCATTAGGAATAATTCTGTAAGCAAATAATTTAATGGATTACTTGCGTACACTCTAGGTCCTAAAAATGGGCTATGCATTCAGACTGTAACACTGAAATTTTAAAATAGGTTGCTGAGTGACTGCTTAAACTATTCGACTGGTTTTCTCTGCAGACCCTTTAGCTTGGCCACACCATCCTACCCTTTCACTTGCACCTATCTTACAGTGTTCTTTACTTTGATCTTTGATTTTTTTCAAATGTTACCAGATTTTGTGCTTTCTTTTCTTCCCATTGGGTACATAGAACACAACTATTCATTGATAGCTCTTTTCTGCTGACTATATATTAGAATTTTAAACTAACCATGCCAGGAAATAATTCAGTCTAGTACAACATACTCTCTCTGTCTTCCAGTTTCTAGCTCCTGAGTCTTGTATGCTGCACTTTGAATTTCTTACAGCTGGCTTGGCTACTCTCTCTGTACCATTTGCTGGAATATATCCAAAATGAGGGGTGTGTGCATAGGTGTGTTTTACACACACAAAAACATATTCCAACAAGGCTTGCAGTGAGCCAGCATGTGGGGTTTCGTTTCACCATCACTTTTTGTAAAAATACATCTATTAAACAGACACTGAATTTCTGTCCTGCATTTAATCTCCTCCTCCTGTTTTCCATTTCCTTTCTTTCATTCAGGCAGCAAACCGACTCAAATCCTCAACATAACCTGTAAAATAAAATGTTTATTCCTATCAAGAAACTTAGAGAGTAAGTTTCCATTGTTCCTAATGGTAGAGAAATAATAGCATGTAATTAGGTATTTAAATTATCACCTGAAATTGTTGTTCTTTAGATACTTGTTAAGTCTTGTTATAATCACATAACACTGACATTTAGTACAAGTTGTGGGAGCAACAGGCTCCTAAAAATATCCTCCTCTGGGCCTGGCCACCCAAGAGTTGTATGAGGAGGTGTTTCACGATTATCACAAAGTTAGGAATAACTCAGGATCGGTGCAGCTATTGCTTCCAAAATTGTGCCTACAAGAGGAATCAGCCATACCTTGTAATTTAAGATACACTCCCTCTGCTTTGGCGAAGAAACCAAAGAAGCTTTTCTGAGGTTTTTGTAGGGGATATCTGCATTGGTAGCCACCTTATCAAATGAATTGCAGTCAGATGTACCTGTGAGAGTGAGCTTGCATTCACAAAACAAGCAACTCAGTTCACTGCTTTATATATCCATCCAGGGCTTCAGTGTTCTTTGTTTCATATATCATCTTGAGTTATTAGCCACTGATGGTTCTCATGTGATTAATAAGTTTGCCTATGTGATAAACATTCTGCAAATCATTCTGGAAAACTTTAGTTAAAAAAAGTCTTCAGAGTGAGCTGTGGGTTCTTAATTGAATAATGAGTAAAACCTGCTTTCCTATTGTTTGTTTTTCACTGTTTCTTTAGAGCAGGCCCAAAGGAAAATAGACTATAGTGGGATTTTTTGGAATGGGAGCCTGAAAAATAAATAGAATTTTACCAATTTTGGAGCTGTAAGATTTGAATCTGTATTCTTGATTTCTGTCCTCTCATTTGAAAATGAAGAGGCTCAGAAAGTTAAGAAAGAAGACCATGGTCCTATAACCAACAAAAGACTCAAATACTCAAATGAATAAGAGTCTTAGTGTCTAGACCAACATTGTCCAATAGAAATATATGCAGTTTTATATATAGTACATTCTTCTTTTTATATTGAGTCTTCAAAATCCAGTGTCTGTTTTACACTCATAGCACATCTCAGTATGGACCAACCACATTTCAAGGACTAAGTATCCACATGTGGCTCGTGGCTACCGTATGAAACCACGTAGGTTTAGACACCCGACCAGTGTTCTTTCCAGCACAGCAGGGTAATAGCTTTTAAATGATTAATTGGGATTGTTAAAGTCCCTATTTTAGTTAATTTAGTAGAGCTGGTGACTTTGATGTGAAAGCTGACAGTAACCGAAACTTGGGGCAACAAGTCTTTGATAGAAGCACGTTTGTTTAGCAATCATCTTTCTGGTCAGCATTTCTTATTCCTTGGTAAATGTTTTTAGTAATACATCACACAAATATTTTCAGGTTATTTGTTGACTTTATTCCTTTTTATACTTCACCCCCAGCAAAGCCATGCTGTCTCAGTTTGCTAACCACAGACGTATTATAGACAGTGTTGTGGGAGAAGGTAATGTCTCCCTCTGTTTCTCCTTTCGGAGGTTGAAGGCAATATAGTCTGGTGTTGCCCTGAGCTGAGGCTGTCCGCCATCTGTGTAAGGAATTCGCAATCCCAGACAAAAGAAATTGGCAAAGTCTTCCCTCTGTCTGTTCTCCAGATCCTCAAGATAGCCATAAAACACCTGGACAAAATCAGCAGGTGATGGCAAGGGAAAGAGAATGATCAGTCACAGGCGCTGAATCCTTTGAACATTACTTATGGCCTGGACATTGCTGTCACCAGGCACAGTTTGATCTTGGGTAAGTTTTCTGGAAGAGTTTCATTCCCTGGCTCTGTGACAACAGCAGAACCAGATAACACTGTGGATAGGGGAGAGAAGAGGAAAGTCTAGGCATCCCTGCCTTAAGGTGTAGTCGTTCCAGGTACCTCCATGTGTGTAAGAACCTCCTACAGAAATAAGTCACATTACCTTAGTTCAGATTTATAATATGTGCTGTTTAGATCTGTGTCCTTACTGTACATCTGCTAAAGGAGTTAAAATATTCTCTCATCTACTTATAATAATTCATAAATAGTTTTCAGAATGTAGGTGTTGGTCATAGGTTTCTACATGTACTTGAAATCTCTTTTCTGAACTTAGGCTGAAAAAGGAGAGTTGGCATTATGTCATTCACAGGCTTTTAAAACTCTTTGGTTTGGATGCCCAATACATTATCACACCTCCACACAACTTGTGTCCCTAGAAACTTCTGTAGTACGTTTTTGCTAGAGTAGGGTAAGTCTAACACTGAAACCCTCAAAAAATTCTCCTAAGTTTACCTTTTCAGCAGACTCATTTTGAGTCACATGGTTTACTTCCTTGTCTTTCATTTTGATGATGCAGCCTCAAGATTATGTAGACACTGAGACATCACTGGGGTTCTCTGGTTTTTCTGTCTACGCTGTATGCCAGCCGAATTGCATATCAAGGAGTCTGGAAGGGAACTGACACTGTTTTAATGGACCAGGAATTTGGCTATGAAGAAATGGCACTTTTGCCAATAGGAGCCCTGAGCAAAGTCCTGTAGCTGGTGTTACCTCTTGATCAGTGACAGAGTTTAATACTGTGGTGCTGAGCTTTGTTTGCTTCTGTCTGTTGTGAGGGCATTATTTTTGCTATGATCTTTATTTCCAGTGAGAGTCCTAAACCAAAGCAAAAGCTGTACTATTTAATTCAGAATTATCCCCTCTCCTTTTGGCTCTGTCTACAAATGTAACCCTTTTTCATATAAATGGTGTCAAGCTTCATTGAATTTAACTCTGTCTTGTTAAGTACATTAATGCTGTGTTCTGTCATTCATTACATGAGAATTAGTTGTCTATTACAAAGTGGGGATTTTTGTTTAGAGCCTGATCTTCATGGGAAGGCCACACGTGGCTTAATTTCCTGAGGGCATTGAACACCAGACTTACTTATTTGTGCCTTGTAGTCCACAACCTGCAAAATGCTGATTCTCTTATTGGGAAGCCCACCTTATTTTAAGCAAGAAAACCTAAAAGGAAAGAACACTTATCACCTTCCTTTTTAAAAATTCCCTTTCCCCTATGTATTTTGTCACATTTTTTAGTGATCTATGCAGAGGCCTTACAGTGTGTTACAGAAAGTGTTAATATCTTAGAGCAGCAGTAATAATAATCCTTTTACTCAGGATAATCATGTGCTAATCCGCTGGTAAGTCAAAAGTATTAGATCATTTGAAATTCATTGTGTCAGCTCAGTTGAAATAACTGGTATGGTGCTATAAACATTTAGAGAAAGGGAGTCTTTGAACCCAAATAATAATGTCAAATAGTTTGTTAGTGTTACATGCTCATGTTTAAGGGTTTCATAAGCTCAGTCCATGGACAAGAAGAGCATTTCAGTTTACATCAGTGTGTAATATATTATTTTAACTGAAGGTTTATTTTTATTTTGTTATTTGGGGAAAGTTTCTTTTCCTCTGGCACTTAGGGACTAGCTTTTTATGTTACAGTTTTCACCGTGAAATCACAGGGAGCTTGGTGTGCCAGAAGTTGTGTTTTTTTTTTTTTTAAGAAAACTTTTTTTAAAGCATTATGTTGGGGTTGAGTTTTCTCTTTGCTCTCCCCTCTTTCCTCTCATATGCTTGGCATGAGCAGTGAGAGTGTACATATTTTTCTGTCCATGTTTTAACTGGGAAATTTGGCTTCACATTTCCCCTTTTCCCTCCACCAGTGCCATGCCTCCCTTTAAATTTTTGTAATTCACCTGAATTATTCTCTTCCCCTCTCATTCTGAGCCCCCAGTTGATTGACTTTTTAAGATACAATTCCTTGTTTTAGTGATCTTTGTGCCTAACACATGGTAGATGTTCAATAAGAAATTTTTGAATTGCTTCACTTCTAAAAAGCTAGTAAATTTGGTGACTCAACTCAATTTGTTGCCATGTCAAAAGATGAACATTTTTTTGGTGATAAATCATTCTCCTTTCTTCATTCTTGAAAGTCTGTTGAGTTTTGAAAGAATACCTCTTTATTCAGAGCTTCAGGACTATTTGAGCCTGCAACTATTGCTCTTTGCTTTTACAAGATCAATCAGCTATTGACTCCAGAAGGCTTTGTATTGAAGTTTCACAAAGTACTGGCTGAATTAATTGGTTTTCTAAGAATGCATAACCTAAGTAACTGAACAATCCAGGGAATAATATCCATCTTTTCTCCACATCACGTTCTCACTCCTTGCTTTAACTTGTTCTTTGATTTGTAGTTTTAAAGAATTTGTGGACTCTCTAATGCTAGGGTTTAGTAAGTATTGTAATGCAAAATTCTACTCCTCCTTTTGGTGATTTAAATTTATAGATCTTTCCTACTGATTATATTCTGTAAAGAAGGAGAGCCTTGAACATTATATTGGAGGTCACATCTCAAGTCTACTGCCATGTTCCCCCTGGGTTCCTGCTGGGTCATCCCATGAGTAGAGTTTGGTAATGAAAAAGTTCAGCTCAAAGGAAGTTTTCTCTATGCTATTACAGAATGAACTGAAATCCAAGTAGACTAGCCCTAGAGCTTAAATTTGGCCAGAGAGAATATACGCAATTAAATGAAATCTGAGCATTTTCAGGTATGCCCCAGCTCAGAGAATAAGGTGATCAGATGGTCTGGTTTAAATCAGAGAGATAATGTGGCCAACCCGCAGACCCTAGACATTTCAGAGGTCATGTGGCAGGGAGGGGTTGATCATTACAGTTCCTTAGGCTTTGGCCTCACTGATAGTATAGTAGTACACTGATCATGGGGTTGGGGAGTATTGATAAGATTCCCATAAGCAAGTCTGTCTAGAATAGGTAGCCCTGGAAATCACTTCCAGGCACTAAAAAGTGACACTTCAGAGATTAGTCCAGGTATGGTTTTAGTAGCATTAATGGGAAGGGGCAGCATGGCACAGTTAGAGCATGGACTCCAGAGCCAGGCTGCTTAGGTTTGAACCCTGTTTCTACCGTTTGTGCTAGCTGGGTGGCACTGGATAGCTTCTTCTGTGCCCCCAAGTTCCTCATCTGTGAAATGAGGGTAATAATACCTTTGTCTTGTGTAGTTTAAGTAAATTGTGAGGCTTGAATGAATTTATAATTCCTAAAACAGTGCCTGAAATATAACAAGGACTATGTACGTGTATGAGTAATAAAATAAAAATAGGTACTGAACACTGCTGATGCTTCAGAGAACCATTAGTGAAACCTAACCTCTGGAATCTGACCCCTTATTAAGACTGAATGGTTTTAGTAACCTAATTAAGACTGAACAGTTTTAGTATGGTCTGCCACAAAGACCTTACTTATGTGCCTTTACTGAGAAGCTCCTATAGATAACCTCATATTTTGTTCCTTTATCCATAGGTAAAACTTGGAGGGGCTGGCTCTAAATGGCTTTGTGGGGATTCCCTTGAGTGAGTGTAGGCTGAGTGAAATCTACTTTGATCTGAAATAGGGCTGCTTTTCATAATCCTTTTTATATTGTTCTGCTTTGCTTTCTTTGAGAAGTCCATTCTTTTTGCAGCACAATATAATCTGTCACAAAATGATGTTTTTAGCTGCATTTTAAAAAACCAAAATGATTAATTTATATCTTGCTAAGAAGCTATATCTGATCATTAATTTTGGTCCAAAAGCAAACAACTCTTTGTTTTTTATTCTTTAAATAGAAGGTTTAATTTATTATTCCCCCAAACATCCAGATGTGTTATGCTTCTTTCTTTTTTTGGCTACAGAATAAGTTCTTCATTTTGATTGCAGTGCCCAGATTAAAATGGACTTGAAGATAGACCATCTTTATCAATGATCATCATGACCTGTATTAATTTTCATATTCTCAAATTCACTATATGGTTGTCTAAGTACTAAAGATTTGGCAGTACTGTGATTAAGCCTTTCACAATTATCAGTTGCAGTTCACATACTGGGTTTCGTTTTACCTGTGGCAGCTATTTATTATATGGTTCTTCAAAAATGTAATAGTATTTGCACAAATGCAATGAGGATCAAATGGTCCAAATCAGGAGGGAAAGAGCATGTTGTGGAATGCTGGGGAGAGTCACTGAAGAAGATTCCCACAGGTGCCCAAGGAGGACCTATTCAATATGGCTATGGAGACATTATTAACTGGTCATGGTGACCAGATTTGCCAATTTAATTGTAGTTATCTTGATGTAATGCAGTTGGACAAATGTGACTTTACAACTAATCCAGCTTGGTTTGGATTCCGGTTTTCCCATTGACCAACTATAAGGCCTTGGTTAAGTCATTTAATCTCTTCGACCTTTAGTTTCCTTGTCTGTAAAATGGAGGTAATAATAGTACCTATCTTGCTCAGTCACCATGAAAATTCAGTTCATGAATATAAAGTATTTACATGAATGTAAAGCATTTAGCCTAGTGCCTGGCACATAGTAAGAGCTAAGAAATGGTAACTCTAAGATTGTGAGCTTTAGAAATAGGTGAGGCAGAACAATTAGCATACTTGCTATAATTACATTTGTGCTGTCTTGCTATATTAATACAAGCTCTCTTGCCATTCATTAATTGTGAAAGTAATGGTGGATTCACCGTGCTGCATCTTGCCAGTGTCTTCCTTGTGCTCAGCAGCAAACATTGCTTGACTAGGGGTACCATGGTGTGTTGACAGAGTATTTTTTTGTAGTGGGAAAAAAATGCATTTTTTAACTTCATAAATTACGATAGTAAAACCAATTACATTGATTATCTTCAGGAGAAAATAAGCACTTTTCCAATTGGTTTTGTTAGCTTTTTAAAAGAAAAGCCATCACAGTAAACTGAATTTGGTCCCCAAGCACAAATATAATGATTGCATACCCTATGCACTATGCTTGGCAACATGGTAGAATATGGGATGCTGAAATAAGGTACAACCCTTGCTAGTAAGTTCACAGACTAGTAACCTGGAAAGATTTCCAAGTTGTGGCCTATTTCTGCTAGGATTGTACACATTGAAATCCCAGGGTGTGCCTCAGCAGTATTTTTATAATTTTCCTATAAGTTTGTGATAGTCAAGTTTAACATGTTTTAGGTGTCAATCCCAAGCATTGATTTCTGATACTTTATAGGGCACGCTGTAATTTGGTTTTGAACCTTATTCCATTAAGTTTGACTTTTGGGACGCATGAACCATGATTGGGATTTATTCCATTAGCCTTTCATTGGGGGGCAGTCTTCTATAAGGTACTACTCTTCTGTCTTTTGTTAAACCAAATGCTGCAGTATGTGATTTAGACAATTTAAAAGACACAGTCTGTCTGCGAATCTGAGACAACTCAGAAAATTTTGCAATCCTGTATGACACATCCAGATGACAAGCAAGCTTGTTACCACTCTTTCTGGAAGTCCCAGGGAATTGTCACTGTCTACTGTTCTGGTTACCAAGAACTTCTCAAAGTTGGCTTGCTGGGTGTCTATTGAGGGGTGTAGGGGACCCTGAACTATGGTGAATGGTCTAGGATCCTCCCCCTTATATTTGCCCATTGCCTTTTAAATGGGAGATAGCAAGGAGTATTGCTAGAAGACAATCCAAGGAATTAAAAAATAGAAGGTAACAACTCATCTCCTTTTCCAGAATAGCTATGGGTGGTGTTTTGCTATGAATACCTGTTCTGAGGAGCTTCAGTAATAGTAGCGGATTGTACAACATTACCAATAGCATAAGGCATTTGGGACTGCCTTTCTCTTTGATTTTTTATTTTTCTTTTAAACTTTAAATTCATTGAAGCAACATTTTTCTGGGTTGCACACATGTAATGGAACCTTTTCTTGGCCTTCAAGACACAATGTCAACTTAATGGTCAGGGAGTTTGCAGGTTTCTAATTATTTCTTTAACATAGCACATTTTTCTTCCCCTATGTTCTGCATTTTCACATTGGAAAAGTAGCACACAGGATATATTCTGACTTGAACTGGGATGGTAGGTATGGCTCTACTAATTATAGTATTCATATGCTTGGAAATTGTCAGTGTTCCCTGCAGTTCACGAATTTAAAGTAAAATTTGCTGGCTGTTTTTTATTATGGTCTAATTTATTTTTCAGTCTACGCTTCTAATCTTAGGTTTGTAGGTATGCTCTTTTCTAAAACTCCCGTGTTTTTTATTAAGCCCTAGTCATCTTGTAGCCATTAGCAGTACCTGTCCATTTTCTAGGGTGATCTTCTTTCTCCATCTTTGCCTGTTAAATTCATTTAAATAGCCTTTCACTGTGCTGGTGGCCCAGCACTGTGCTAGGTGTAGGGGGTGATGCCAGGTAAAACAAGATTAATGGTCTCTGACTTTGAGAACTTTTGAGTCCAGTGCCTCTTGAAAGCTATCCATCTTCCAAACCACTTCCTCCAATAAGCCTTTTCTCATTATCTCTGAAGAAGTAGTTTCTCTCCCCAGCACCCAACCATTTTGTTTATGCCTGTGTTGTCATATTGATCACATTCTACTTTGTAGTATAGTTACTTGTAGTCATGTTTGTCTCCCTACTCAGTTGTAAATTCCTCAGGGACATATTTATGTTTACAAGTAGGGGTTTAGAATTCTGCTTTCCACATAGTAGGTGTTTGATAAATATTTAGTGTTATTGACAAGGCCATGAGAATAAGAATTCCTTCTAAGAACTGGGGAGGAGACCCTATCATATTTTAATATTTTGTACTTCTTATTCAGCACAGTTGAGGAAATTTGATTTTCAAATCCCAGTTTGTTTTATAAAGAAGGAGTATAGAAAAAAGTTTGAGAAAGGTGTCTGGGGTAGGGGGCAGTGGTGGGAGACTGTTTAATGTGTACAGTATTGTGTCATGAGGCAGATACTTAATTTCAGGAAACAGTCTAATGAATATGAACACTTGGAAAATTAGTTGTCCATTCCATTAATTGTTTATTTGTGAATGAAAGAGGCTAGGCAGGCTGGATGATTGCTTGGTTTCTGGAAATCGGTATACTAAACTATCTCCAGATGTGAGGAGAAAGAACGACGTCCACATTTTATTGCATGTAACACTTTGCACAACTCAAAATTTGAGCTTGGATTTTTTTTTTTTTTTTTGCTTCTGTTTTCTAGCACTTCATTTTATTTCAGTGTTAGATCCCTGTTCTCTTTTCCACCTCCTGCAAATCAAGTATTAAAATAATTAAAAGGAAACATTTAATAATATGCTTTTATTGAAGTTCGATGGTCTAGTTAGAAGAAGGAGACTATGTTATTTTTAGTTTGGAGAAATAATTTTTCTTCTTTGAGCCATAATTTCATTGAGAGATTCATACAATAAATCGACATGTATAAGAATTTTTAAAACTGGATATTTAGTTAAATCAATAATCGTTCCTTTACTCTGCAGGTAAAACTTTTTAAAAATGAACTTAGTTGTTATTTCAGAGATTTAATGAATATGTTTAATGAAACCTACGTGACATAGCTTCACAAGCCTGCCCTTACAACTTACTTGTTATTGACGAAATGCTAACTATGGACTTAATACTATAGAGTATACTTGAAATTTTTTTTGGTCTTCATGCGGTTATTTAAACATGACCCTGACATTACGTGATTGCTTCATTCCCCTACTGTCCACACAACAAGTGTCCCAGATCCCATTCTTAGATGCTGTTTGGGAGTCTGGGTTGTGAGGAATAAACAGTCAAAAATAGTATCAGATTGGTGTTCAGGGTTGGATTTTTAAGTGTCACTTAAAAATGGCATTTGTGCCATAGTTCACTTTACAGTTATTTTCCAGATAATTCAAAATACTAGAAAACTCTTCCTGGTCCTGCAGGAAAAAAAAAAATGTCCAGTGAGCTTTCTCTTCATCTGCAGATTGTAGAGGAAACTCTGGCTAGATGTTTGGTGACTAATTTAAAATATCTGGTAGGACGATTGATAGCGCCTTTCCTTTGTGTTGTGACAAATATATTTCGGCTGCAGTTTATTAACGTAATTCAGCACAACCACAGACATATTGTACATATTAGAGCATAGAATTAGAACCATTTTTTGAACATCACAGCCTTCTCTCACTGTAATTTTTTTTTTTTGACAAGGATCTGGATAATTGCTTCAACAAATGAACTGCTGTTTTCAGTCTGTTTCTATAATTTCATAAATTGTTTTCATGCTAAAACCAAGCAAGCTTTCACTGAGCTAATATAAGGAACCACAGTGCAATTACAGGAGCTGTATTATTAAGAAGTATGACAGAAGTGGCAGCTTAACTGACAGCTACTTTCTCCTTGCTTTATCACAACAAATTAAATATCTCTTTTAAGTGCCAGTAAGCAACAGAGTCTGCTCTACATACATCATCTTAGAAATGGGTATACATTCATGACTGTTCTAAGTATGTGTGTGTTGATACGTGTTGGGAAAGGCGCCATGCGCTAATGGTCTTCTGAATGTTGGCTCTTGAGCTCTGAGGCAAGGGAATGTGAAATGCTGTGCATCAGAATGAGAGTTGAGGTTACTAGAGAAGAAGCAGATAGAAACTTTGTTCAGGTGTATACTGCATCCTCTTCCTTGATCCCATTTAAATTTCGTTGAGTAAACTCCTCAAAGATACCTCTCTTTCATTTCACAGACCCATACAACTGACAAATTACTACCATTTTAGTATTTTGTCAGTTTCTCATAAGAACCTTACCTCTTCAATCTGATATCTATAGTTATTTTTTCTTTCCATCCATAAATTGCTGGGAACCTCAGATTCCTTCTGGGGATATTTAGGAAAAATGTTACTCATTGGCCATTCTTTTCAAGTTCGTCGTGAATTTAATTATAGTCATACATCTGGCAGGCATGAAACCATTAGATGAGCAAAGAGGGCTCCCAAATGTCCCTCCATGCATGTAATTTAAAATATTTCAGATTCAACATACTCTTCATCAGTTACATTGTTTAGGGACATCCACTTGTACTGTAATCCTCCTGGTTGTGGGTCACATGGTGTGTTAAATCATTTGCCACTCTTTCCCCTCCCTCACCATTGTACTGTGTGGTATCTGCATTATGTTACTAGGTTTTTCCTGTAGTATTGGTGGGGATATATACATTATGTTTACCCATAATATTTATGAGATATAAATGATTTCATATTAAGGGATAAAATAAAGGGACTCACCTTTTTAAGAAGAGGCTTGTCATCTTCAGACAAATACAACTAACTGAGCAGGAAGCAGAGAGCAGAAAGAATAAAACAAAGCCAAATCTGCTTTTTCCACCTTTCAGTTCAGTCATGGGCACAGAGAGTATTAGGGAGCCAGGGTAAAGGTCAGACTAGAAGGAAGGCCAGGTAAGGTATTCAAGACTTAATGAAGAGATGGAGGGGAAGAAAGAATATTGTTACAAAGAGGAAAAAGAACACTAATGTTTCTGGGAGGCCTACAGAAAACATCTTTCTCTGGATTAGATTGAATTAAGGAACAAATAGAAATATGCTCAGTGAAGTGTAAATTCCATAAGGTTCATTCCCTGGCTACAACACTGCAGTCCAGGTGCCTGAAAAGTTTCTAGCCACAAAGTATGTCCATTTACTCCCTGTAACACCAGGAAAGGAAGAATAAGCAGCATCTCCCCATTTCTCTAAAGATGAAAGCTGAAAGTTAAGTCTTCCTCTCAACAGGTGTACTGGTTTGTGCAATATTTCTCTATCTTCATATTTAGCTTGTCTTCCAGCTGAGGTCCAGTGTTTTTGTCTTGGAGCATCTGAGGCTCACTTTCATCCTTGGACCTTTAGGCTCCTAACTTCCGTTCTCCCCAATGAAGCCATCTCTTTTTCCCTAAGACTAGGTTAGGGATACCTTCTCTGTGCAGCATAGCACCCTATGTTTATCCCACTGTACACTAAATTGCTTACTTAACCTGCAGGCTGAGTTTCTTGAGGGTACTGTCTTTCTTACAGTATCTCTATCTGCAGTTATTGGCATTCAGAAAATACTTGTTTTAATGATTTCATTTCTGAAACTTACTCTAAGAGCTCTTTGAGCCCATTAGTAGTAGTGCTGGAAGGCCCACTGGGGCGCCATTTCCTCCAGCCGATCGGTGATCAGAGTTACACGAGCCTTGTACATCAAGCAGCCTTTCTTTTAGGAGCCCTTACTGAGCATCTTCCTTTCGCAGGTTGGTGGTGTTCTAGGCACCAACGAAACAATAAAAAATCCCGAGTCCTTTCCTGTTCAGAAGACTAAATTTAGATTGGAGAAGTAAGGTACTTAGGAAGCCTAAGTATATAATAAAAGCAAGCACATTATCATAAAATACAGAAATCAAGAGCTTTGAGGAAGTTTGGAGCATATCCTAACTCATGCATGTCATGGAAAAGGAAGTTGAAATTTGATTTCCTTGTCTTTCAAGTTCATGTGTTACTGGATGATAGATTTGGAAGTAGTGCTCATTTTTTAGGTCTTCCTGATTCCCTGCCCTGTCAGGTTTTCTTTTTACCACCCCAGTTTGTGTGTCAAGTGGTGAGGACATTTTAAATGGACTGCATCTCTAGAAGCCACATAATGTTTACAATCAAATATTTTTTATTCAATGCTTATTTTGTCTAAGGTAAGTATTCGTAGTCATAATACTAGTCACTTACCATTTACTGTGTCTCTGGCCCTGTGAGAGGCTGTTTAAACAATCTCTAATGTATATAAAAACCCTCTATAAAAAGTAGTATCCTTTTATTGTTACAAACAAGGAATTGGGAGCTCAGAGAAGATCACTAACTTGTACAATGTGACACAGTGAGTGGGGACTACCCTTAAGGAATCCTTCTCTCTTTGTGGAAAATGGAGGGTAAGAGTAGAGCTAGTTAATCATAGACTCCCACTCTTGTCTTGCCTGCTCTCCTCTGCTGTGATTGGTTGCCTCGAGTTTCTGGAAATTTTGCTCATTATAAACAGTGCTTTGTGGCCACTGCTGGCCACGTGGCTGCCAATCCCACTGTGGGGCTTTTGGAAGCCAGGGAGTAGATAATGGTAATAAGGTGGGGACCCAGGAACACTGTCTGGCTGATTAAAAACCGTGCTTACACACTAACCTTTCATGGGAGTCAAATTTCATTTCCTTGTTTTTTAATTTTTTTTTAAATGTCAGTTTTTATAAATTTATAAATTAGATCACTAGAGTTTATGACTAGAGTACTAAGGGGCTTTCCATCTGAGGTTAACTGCCTCGAAAGGGTAGGAAACCATGGCCTCTCACTTCAAGAAGTCTTCAGAAGAACCCCCTGTGATAACGCAAGCACATGTGTGACATGCATGACTACAGCAGCACCTTACGCTGTGATCAGACAGAGCTGTTGGCTTGAGTGTTACTGTTAACAAGACTGGTAAGGTAGGGTAATGTGAAGCACCACAGACAGTCCCTGACTTCCAGTGGTTCAACCTAGGATTTTTTGACTTTCTTATGGTACAAAAGTGAGGTGCATTCAGTAGAACTGCACCTCAAATAAGTTGGAAGCCCTTTCCTTCAGTCTGTGAGTAGGTCTTCTAAATGGCTGGTTTAAAAACAGATAGTTCTTGAATGGTTGGGCTAAGTACTCTTCATTCGAAAAATTCTAGTTTTCATGGCTCCAGTATCCATTGGTACTGTAATATATTCCCATTTCATGTTTTCTTAAATTCCCACTTTGTGTTCTTTCTCTCGCAATAAGGAAGACTTTAATTCAGTCCATCTTAAATGTTAAATACGGAAAAATTTTAAGAAACTTGTCTCATGGTGGTTGTGGAACGTAAATAGATTTCGAAACATTGAGGCAGTAAAGCCTAGTGGCTTAGAGCCTGGATTGTGGACCAGACTTGGGAGAGTCATGGCTTGGCCTTGGGAAAGTTTATGTCTCTGCGCCTTGGGTTTCTCACCCATAAAATAGAGACAGTGATAGTGTGGCACTTTCCTAATAGGGTAACTATCCAGGTTAAATGAGTTTTCTGTGTTGAGTGTTTAGAACAGTGGTTGGCATATAGTAAGTATCTAAAAAGTGTTGGCCAGTGTTATTACCTAGGTCTCCAGATGGGATATGAAGTAGGCAAATAAAGAGTATATTTGTAAAAAACTGTATATTTCCTCTCTTCATTATCCTTAATAATTTAATTCTACTGAATTAAGTACTCCTTGAATTGATGGCATCTTGTGTTTTACAGACAGCAGTCGCAGTATGGTGTGCCATTTTTAAAATAATAACTTGTGATAAGAAATTTTATGAAGTATGTGCTGAAGGAGATGCACCACTAAGGAAATTCACTCTGTTTTTATAATTCCCAAGAATGGGAGATTTGTTTGCTGCAGTAACCTTGTTAGTTTAACTAAAATAAACACATGAAAGCAGATTGACACCCAAAAGTATTTTGGTCTTTTGTTTTACAATGTCTGTCTTTTTTTTTTACTGAGGTAAAATCCACATAATACAAAATTAACCATATTAAGTGTATAATTCAGTGGCTTTAGTACAATGTTGTACAACTATTACCACTATCTTAAAAGATCTTTTTAATTGAAAAGGATTTCTATTTAGAGAAAGTTCTTTAAATTTTGCTTTGAATTTACATTATGCACACAGCTTTAAAAAAATTAACGTAGTAGTTTGGTATTTTGTTTTTTTCTCCTCTTTTATTTTTATTTTTTATTTTGGTATCATTAAAATACAAGTACATGAGCAACATTGTGGTTACTAGAGTCTGCCCATTATCAACCCTTCACCACACACCCCATTACAGCCACTGTCCATCAGCGTAGTAAGATGCTGTAGAGTCACTACTTGTCTTCTCTGTGCTATACTGCCTTCTCCGTGCCCCCACCCACCAACATTATGTGTGTTAATCGTAATGCCCCTTATTCCCCTTATACCTCCCTCCCCACCCTTCCTCACCAGTCCCTTTCCCTTTGGTAACTGTTAGCCCATTCTTGGATTCTGTGAGTCTGCTGCTGTTTTGTTCCTTCAGTTTTGCTTTGTTCTTATACTCCACAGAAGAGTGAAATCATTTGATACTTGTCTTTCTCCAACTGGCTTATTTCACTGAGCATTATACCCTCTAGCTCCATCCATGTTGATGCAAATGATAGGATTTGTTTTCTTCTTATGGCTGAATAATATTCTGTTGTGTATATGTACCACATCTTCTTTATCCACTCATCTACTGATGGACACTTAGGTTGCTTCCATTTCTTGGCTATTGTAAATAGTGCTGCAATAAACATAGGTGTGCATATGTCTTCTTGAAACTGGGCTCCTGCATTCTTAGGGTAAATTCCTAGGAGTGGAATTCCTGGGTCAAATGGTATTTCTATTTTGAGTGTTTTGAGGAACCTTCATACTGCTTTCCACAATGGTTGAACTAATTTGCATTCCCACCAGCAGTGTAGGAGGGTTCCCCTTTCTCCACATCCTCGCCAGCCTTTGTTGTTGTTTGTCTTTTGGATGTTGGCCATGCCTAATTGCTTTAGATGGGTTGGCTGTTTTGACAATATTAATTCTTCCTACCCAAGAGTATGTGAGGTGATATGTCATTGTGGTTTTAATTTGCATTTCTCTGATGATTAGTGATGTAGGCATCTTTTCATGTGCCTGTTTGCCATCTGAATTTCTTCTTTGGAGAAGTGTCTGTTCAGCTCTTCTGCCCATTTTTTAATTGGATTATTTGCTTTTTGTTTGTTAAGGCATGTGAGCTCTTTATATATTTTGGATGTCAATCCTTAATCTAATATGTCATTTATGAATATATTCTCCCATACTGTAGGATGTCTTTTGTTCTGCTGATGGTGTCCTTTCCTGTATAGAAGCTTTTTAGTTTGATATAGTCCCACCTGTTCATTTTTGCTTTTGTTTCCCTTCGCTGGGGAGATATGTTCATAAAGAAGTTGCTCATGTTTAAGTTCAGGAGAGTTTTGCCTATGTTTTCTTCTAAGAGTTTTATGGTTTCATGACTTATATTCAGGTCTTTGATCCATTTCGAGTTTACTTTTGTGTGTGGAGTTAGACAGTAATCCAGTTTCATTCTCTTACATGTAGCTGTCCAGTTTTGCCAACACCAGCTGTTGAAGAGGCTCTTTCCCCATTGTATATCCATGGCTCCTTTATCATATATTAATTGACCATATATGCTTGGGTTAATATCTGGACTCTTTATTCTGTTCCACTGGTCTGTGGCTCTGTTCTTGTGCCAGTACCAAATTGTCTTGATTACTGTGGCTTTGTGGTAGAGCTTGAAGTTGGGAAGTGAGATCCCCCCTGCTTTATTCTTCCTTCTCAGGATCGCTTTGGCTATTTGGGGTCTTTTGTGGTACAATATGAATTTTAGAACTATTTGTCCAGTTTGTTGAAGAATGCTGTTGGTATTTTGGTATCGATTGCATTGAATCTGTAGATTGCTTTAGGCAGGTTGGCCATTTTGACAATATTAATTCTTCCTACCCAAGAGTATGGGATGAATTTCCATTTATTAGTGTCCTCTTTAATTTCTCTTGAGTGTCTTGTAGTTTTCAGGGTATAGGTCTTTCATTTAGTTTGGTGTTTATTTCATAAAACTAAAAAGTAATGGAATGTAATAAATATTAAGAGCATTGTTATCTCTTATAAAAATGTTTTTTTAAAATCTCCATTTACATACACAGAGAGAGTGAGGCTCAGGATGGGGGAGGGGGTTCTAATTAAGATAGTGCCTACATACATGCTTTATAATCAGTTATATTTCTGTTGAATAAGCAGGACAATTGTTAGTGTTTTTAAAGTCATGAATTAATTTGAACAAGATAAAAACTGTTTTTCCAACATCAAAATCAAATATTATTTATACAAGATTTTGTTTAGTATATAAATTCATACAAAGTTTTACTTACTAGAGTTCATATACCTTTATATCTTTTTGTGTTTGAGCAAGGAAAAAATAACAATTTATATGAAATTTCTAAACATAATCAGGACTATGACAGAATATTTCATATTACATGTTTTATAAGAAATCTAATATGTAACAGAGCTTGTAAGAAAGATTTTTAAGAAAGCCTCAACAGAAAAATTTGAAAGAAGTTACACCTCTCGGGCAGAGGATCTGAACAGACACTTCTCCAAAGAAGAAATTCAGATGGCAAACAGGCACATGAAAAGATGCCCACATCGCTAATCATCAGAGAAATGCAAATTAAAACCACAATGAGATATCACCTCACACCAGTAAGGATCGCCATCATCAAAAAGACAAACAACAACAAATGTTGGTGAGGTTGTGGAGAAAGGGGAACCCTCCTACACTGCTGGTGGGAATGCAAATTAGTTCAACCATTGTGGAAAGCAGTATGAGAGTTCCTAAGAATGTAGGAGCCCAATTTCAAGAAGACATATGCACACCTATGTTTATTGCAGCACTATTTACAATAGCCAAGAAATGGAAGCAACTTAAGTGTCCATCAGTAGATGAGTGGATAAAGAAGATGTGGTACATATACACAACAGAATATTATTCAGCCATAAGAAGAAAACAAATCCTATCATTTCCAATAACATGAATGAAGCTAGAGGGTATTATGCTCAGTGAAATAAGCCAGTTGGAGAAAGACAAGTATCAAATGATTTCACTCATCTGTGGAGTATAAGAACAAAGCAAAAACTGAAGGAACAAAACAGCAGCAGACTCACAGAACCCAAGAATGAACTAACAGTTACCAAAGGGAAAGGGACTGGGGAGGATAGGTGGGAAGGGAGGTATAAGGGAATAAGGGGCATTATGATTAGCACACATAGTGTAGCAGGGGGGCACAGGGAAGGCAGTTTAGTACAGAGAAGACAAGTAGTGATTCTATAGCATCTTACTATGCTGATGGACAGTGGCTGTAATGGGGTATGTGGTGGAGGCTTGATAATGGGGGGAATCTAGTAACCACAATGTTGCTCATGGACTTGTATATTAATGATACCAAAATAAAAAAATAAAAGAAAGATACACCTCCCAATGCATTGTTAAACTTAATTGAGATTGTGATCAAGAACACTAACAAAATGATGGACAGTGACTGTAATGGGGTATGTGGTGGGGACTTGATAATGGGGGGAGTCTAGTAACCATAATGTTGCTCATGTAATTGTACATTAATGATGCCAAAATAAATAAATAAATAAATAAAAAATAAAGAAAGAATACTAACAGGAGATTTGCAGTGTTGGCTCTGAAGCCCACCTACAATTAAAATATTGCTGAAGAACCTCCTGTTAACATCAGATTTCTTAGTACTTCCATCCTTCTATATCCTTTTCGTTCTGTCCAAACTGAATCGTCTTGGACCAAAAAAGACATTCTGATTTTAGGGTATCTCTTATGAAAGGGTTTGAGATGTGCTTATGGTTAAAAATAATGATTATGTATGTCAGTGTTTAATGTTTTAAAATTATATTCTTCAACAAGCAGTTTTGTTCATGGACTTGTTTTGAGTGCATTAGTTAGGACAAATCTGGCTGCAAACATTTAATAAGTATTTATGTGGGTAGCATTTAATAAAACTTTTTAAATTCACTTTTTAAGGATTATGAAAATTTTAAGTTTTCTTTGATTGTAAGTTTTCTTGTATAACATTAGTAATCTTTGTCAAGCTGTGAGGGGAAATAAATTTTGTTTTCAGCTCTATCACAACACATGCACATGGATGTAATACTGGATTGGAGCCCCAGTCTTGACTTTGCAAGAAAGGTAAGAACACTTCAGTTTACAGTGCCTGACTCCATCCTTTTCCTGGAATAAGGAATGGAATTGGTTTTGTTTCTTGATAGATTTGATCAAATCATATACTAGTTTGATAATCACAGGTGTAAAGGATAGCCATCCACATCTTTTCAAAACACAGAATGCTACTCCTAAACAATATTCCCTTAATGACATTTCTTGTTTTCAGGGATTCCTGAAAATTGCAGTGGATGACCTCTAGAATGCTTTTAATACACAGCAAATAACTAAAGTCACTTAGTTCATAATTTTATTCAGTAAAAATGTATATCATAATATTCTAAGGAGTGAAGGAATAACAGAGGAGAGAAGGATGAAATGAGGATTGAGTGACATTAAATGATAAAAGTCCACCTTCCTGGATGCAGTTAATACAGAAATGTAAAAATGTTCCCATCTGTCTGAGCCATCAGTTCCTGATGTAGTCCCCTAGAGGAAGTGGCTGAAAAGTCATTTCCACCTAATGGGTTGTTAGGTTGCCTCTCTACAGTAGGTTGGTGGTTGCAGCCCACTTCCTCTAAGACAAAGGGCCGCATCGCTAAACCCCATCACAGCTGACACTAATTGGCACTGCTGGCTGCCCTGAGCTGTGAGAGCAGGCCTGCCCGAATGTACAGTGGGGCACACTGATGGGGTGTGTGGCACCGACGGGAGGGCTTTTTCTCAGAGTTTGTTAGTGGGTGCACATGTTTTGATTTTCCTTTTCTGACCCCTGTTCCAGCAGTTTATGTCATACTGAGCATTGTTACTTGACTTGGGGAAAATTCAGTGAAAGTCCCTTTGCCAAGTCCCTGGTCATTGGAAGTTAATCCTCACCTTCAATACTGTTGGGGCTTCCAGATATTATCACCTACCTGTGAAAAGTTCTGTTGAGTAATTAAAATTGCTAGTAGCAAATAAAAAAACTACTTTTTTCCTCATATTTATACGTATCAAATAAACATTTTTGTTTTCTTTCTTTCTTAAGTAAGAAGCCAGAAGAGGACCTATCAGTCTTTCAGAAATGAGTTTGGTAGCCATTTGGTCCATTTCACTTAAAATTACCAGAAATAAGGAGAAGAACTTGCTTTGTATTCAGAAGGGTCTAGAGTGAAGTATTTAGTTGCTGGAAGGGGTTCAGAATGATAAAAGTACATAAAAGCAATTTAGCACCCTGTCCTTAGAAATTTTTAAGTAGGTTGAAACTTGATTGCTATATATGGCTTCCAGACTTTGATAATATGTACAAGGGAGGGAACTGGGAAGGGAAGAGAAACATTACTGAGCAGAGATACTGGAGGCTCTGTGCTGGGCACTTGCCTATACATTAGCTTTTAAAAATGCACAGAGATTACCCAACTTCCATTTATAGAGAAATGTGACTGTAGTCATTGCCAGTTGTATGCAAACTCCCTACATTCTTAAACTGCATATTGGAAAACTGGTGAGTGGTGCCAGCAAGGAAGAAAGAAATTACTAAGGGAATTGATTAGTCATATTAATCATTTATGTTTCTTCCCTGCATCCATTAAAAGTGAAAAAGGATAGCCATTTAGGTACCCAGACCCTGGCCCTCCCTGGCTTCCTCTTCCCCCTCCATCAGTTTCAAGCTCAGGAGTGTGTAGTGGGATCCTGCTTCAACAGTTGGCTTGAACCACAGCTCCCTGTGAGAGGCTCTGCTTTCTAACATCGGAAAGCTCCTGAGGCCTTCCTCAGGAAACTGCCTACTTCCTTCACAGTGTCCAAAGGGATGTGAAACAAGTTTGGGATTTCCTGTCACTCCTGAATTCTTTCAGAGTGTCTCCTTGCATTGATATCCATTTATATAGTTCTCAGTGTGGTTCCATGCCTTTTATAGGCACCACAATAAGAGGACAATTGCAGGACCAAGGCCAGGGTGAGGCTGCTGAGGTGCCAAGTGTGCAGAGGAGGCGGCAGCCCTCCCGGGCTTGTGCAGGTGCACCTGGGATTCTCATTCATTCATTTTGGAGTGTGGTCCTGGGCAACTGTACTTCATTAAGTGCCACAGATGATTCTGACATATGCTTGTTCTCTTTTATATTTAATAAAATTGCTTTATTTTGCTTTTTTTAAATTAGTGGAAACATTTGGCCAAGAGCAGAAGATGAGACTCTGCTAATAAGAAATTTTGTGTTCTCAGCACACTGATAAAATCTCACCTTCCATGAGCAGATCCCGTGCTCCAGCTAAATGCCTAAATAATAAAAGATGCAGCAGCACTACTTTCTGTGATTTGAAATTAAAGCAAGAAGCACTTTCACATGGAGGCATTATTTGCACATGTTTTACATTTCTCACCCCTGTTCTTTTATGTTTGTTTTCTCAGTTGAAAAGGTAACATACCTGACACCTGTGTGCAGAGTCTCAAGTTATTAACTCAAGTATAATAGCCTCTCACACAGACAAGCTTTTGTAGCTGATTGAATACTACCACTTCGTAGTACTTTTGACACCAGAGGATTTTTCCTCCCCATGATCAACTCTTTAAAATCAAGCAAATAGGTTAGTTTTGGAGAAAAAAATCTCCATTCAGTGAGTTGACATGTAGAATCTAAAGTTTTTTTGTGGAGATAGATTCTGAAAATGGTGCTTTGGCAAGTAGAATATGGCTAAGTAAGCATTAGGTAGTCTAACTCTAAAATTTGTTTATTTTTAATTAAGAGAAAAAGATGAATCTGTGGACTAGTCATCTAAAAGAATATAATACTGTACAATAGACACCCATTTAAAATTATATCATCCCTACCTTATTTATAGCTGAGGCATACTATCTGGCAGCTGTGCCTTGATGTTAACTTTTAACACAGGTAATATATTTTACAATTAAAATAATAGCCTCATTTTTCTTGGTATGATCAAACATAAAATACTAAAATGTGTTCACTACCGGCTCTGTGGATATTCAGGTAATGTTTCAGTGAAATCATATTGAATTGTGCTTTCCTCATCTGTTTATGGTTCACCCAAGTGGAACATACTAATTGTCCCACAGTCAGTCTTGGAAAACCATCATCTTACAAAACTGTGAGGTACTTTGCAGAAATCCACCATGCGCTGTTTTTTTTTTTCCTCTTTGTTGTTACTTTGGCACCGATGCCCAGTTTCACCAATAACATTATCTGTGGTCTGTGGTCATCTGTTTAGGGACACCCTAGCATTATTTAAAATACATAATGTAGGCTATGTATAGGTTTCTTATGTATCAGGGTTCTGAATGTGGGTGAGTAACAAATGCCGTAAAATGTTGTTGGTAGCTGCTGTCTTCCTTCACCATTCTTTGTAGGCCACCAAAGCTAGTGTGTGTGTGTTCCATCATGCAGTCATCCAGTAAAATATTGACTTGACTGACAATCGTCATATCGAAGAGGTGGATGCATTACAACATAAGGAAATGCCCTCTACATCATAAAGAAAAACTGAAATACATGAAAATGTTAAACATGTCTTACTATATTACCTGTTTTTCATGTATTACTTCTAACCAGGATTCTACAATAGTTGCACCATTTCATTCCTTTCCAGAGGAGCGAAGCAAATGGGGAGGATTTTATTAGTCTGTGCAGGGAATTCAAATTGACCCTCTCAACGTATTTCTTTCACCTTTACTGAAAGACAAACCGAGGGACCAATTCATTTGGAGAAGGTATTAGGAGGGTGTGTGTATTTTTCAAAAAGGGCTGCTGTATGTAAGCTTTCATTCTTAGCCATACCTGAGTCTTTCAAGCAAGGGACTCAGAATACTAAATTGCACTTCTTCCTTTTGATCCAAAAAAGTTGTAAATCACTACAGCACATGACGTGTGATCTAACCCTTCAAATTACTTGAATATGGTTGATGTCAGACTCATATCCCTGATCAGTTTGTGTTCAGAATTCATTTAGGAGGAAGCAGATGGTGTATTTGTTTGTTTCACAACCACCACTGTCTCTGAAATAATAGACTTTAGCAAATGAAAGCATGAATGCCTTCTCTGTGATAGACCAAAACATTTGAAAGGTATTGCTCTTTAATGTTCAGTTGTTTTGTATAGTATGCATGGCTTTTGCAGAGGCTACAGTTTTACATGTAGCTATCCTTGAGGTGTACTTCTGTTAATTTATTCATATTAAAGCCACAGTTTGGTATTTTTAGTAACACTTGGATCAAGGAAGGAAAGGGCCAGCTGCACAAACTGACTTTAAGGAAAGCATATCAAAACATATATATTTTGGTTTTTGGCATTTTAAAAAACAGGAAGTATGTTATTTTATTGCCATATAGAAGCAGTAGGTGTTGCCCAAGAATGTATACATTGCCTGGGACAGAGCCAGTGCCTGGCCCTTGAACCACAGTGAGTCTGGTTTTCTTTATTTTATTTCAGGCACACTATAATAAAAGTAGCCTTTGGGAACAGAGAAATGGCAATGGTAAAGAAGAAGTATTCTTTTCTGTAATGACAGAGACCTAAGTTTGAATGTTACTAGTATTGCCCAGAAGAAGAGATAAGAGATGCATCCTTAGAATAAGGTACCTTTTTCTAGTACATCTAAAATGCCTTTTTTAAAATAATGATGAGTAGCTTCTGCCATGCCAAGCTTATTGAGATTGTTTGCCCCTTGTCACTCTCTTATCCTGTTGGAAGACCAGGAAATGATTTTTGACCAGCAATTTGCATTTTTTGGTAGCATGTGCTGTATGTTTTAAGTGAGTTTTATAGTGTCCATTTTCAGATAGATATCCCTGGAATTTGTAAATGCTACTCTGTCACAGATAGACATTTTAGCAAGTGTATTTAATTTTTTTTTGAATTCACAAATTATTACAAAAGTTATGTCCCCTTAAAAGCTTTCTCTTATTTCATTTTCCTTCCAGTATACCAATAGTTGGAAGCATGAGTTCAGCATAAATTATGTATTGATAGCCTCATAGCACTCTCTCAGATTTCAATTTCTTAGAAAGTTGTTGTGAAACCAAAAATTTGACAAATAAATATAGAGTCTAGCAAGTGATGTGAATATAACAGATTTTACTTCATTTCTGTCAACTATCTGTGATAAGTTATGAATATCAGTATATAGTTGTTATTTTCTTCAGGTATCTACATAGGGAGTTTTTTGTCAAAGAGTGTATCTGCCTATCCTGAGAGACAAATCCTCTCAGGATTTGAAATTCTTAATTATTTAATGAAGAGATTCTATGGGGTCTCAAAATACAGATATAAATCCCCAAAACTAGAGGGGACAGAAAAGGAAAACCAGATATGGAATGAAAGGATATCATCTTTATGTGAGGGATAAGTTTTGGTATTCAAAATCACATCTAGCTTTGTACAAAAAGAAGTGGGTTTATTCTGTGCACTAAGATTATGGGGAAAATGACATAAAAGAACATGCTGATAAAGCTTATGCCTTCTGGTATATAAAGCAAATATCTAAATATATGTCTATTTGTGTCTATATACAGAGTTAAAGGACAGTTTCCATGAAATAATGCATTTGTTTAGAATTGCTGTAGATTTTCATAATTTTTAAAACATTCCTATTGTAACCTACATCAAAAGGGCAGCCAGGTTTTTTGTGTCTGACTATACATATGCATTATAAAAAAGTGAGTCTACTGTAATTACCAGTTTGCAGAGCGAATTCCTGCAGGGTTTGTACTCTCCCCATTAGTAAAAGAGATAAGTTGAAATGTATTAAAATTTCACTGTACAACTGGGAGTTTTTGTTCACAGTAAATGTGTTAATGTTTCTTCATTGCTCGACTGTTTGTGTTTAAATTTAGGCAGCATGCCCAACAGGGACAAAATTATAGGATAAAGCTATGTATAAAAGAAAAATCCTTCAGAGAGCACCAATAAGGCTCTTTTTAAAAATAAGCAGTTATGTATAATAGTACATGGCCATAGCCACAGAGAAAAGTTTTATCTGTCTATTTCAGAATTACTGAAATTTTTCTTTCCCTTGTGTGAAAGTTCAGAGGACTGAGTTTATGTCAATAGCTAATACACTTTGATGTAAAAACATCTATTATCTTTTTCAGTGTTACTCCTGTAAAAAGAAAAAGATGCGTTCTTGTTGTCCTTATGATGGAGAGAAGCTAATAGCATTTTGAGAGCAAGGTGATAGATCACATTTGCTTCCCTAGTAAAGGAATTCTTTCTTGTTAAGAATTCTAATTATAGCCTGTTACATTTTTGGAGCATTTATCTCTGCTTTTCTTTGTTGCCATGAACTTAGTAAATATAATTATTCACACAGATAGGCTTACATTAAAAAAAATTAATCTGCAACTGCTATCACCTAGTGTGAATATGTAATGAAATTCACAAATACAGGGTAAAGACTAGTATTTCTCTGCAGTCTAGAGTGGGCAGAAGATGTAATATAAACACTGGCTATTTAATCCTTAGCCAGCCAGGGAGCTGACCTCCTCTCTCTCTTAAATGTTGAAAACATATTTTTTAAGTTCTTACTGTTTACTTTTTGTAGTTTCTTTCACCTGCTTTTTTATACATGAAGATGAAAGAGTTTGCCAATGTCCATATGCCAACCCAAATGTTGCCTCAGGCCTCACACCGCAGACCCACAATACAAATCATGTAAAGAAGCAAAACTAAAATATAAATCTTCATTTTTAAATGTTGCTACCCTAGAAATAGTGTTTTGTAATTTCCTTTGTGATACTGTACATAGTTATGTGGAGACCTATCAGAGAAAGGGGAGGAGGGAGGAAATGAATGCATATGTGTGTGTATTTCACTTGTTTGGATCCCTACATTCAAGTGCCCTTAGAAAATGTGAAAAACCCCTTGGATATTTCCTGTTGTATTTTAGCTTTCCATCATAAAATGTATTTTCTCCTTCAAAATAGGTTGGTTCATCATGAGAGACAGACAGACAGAGACAGGCAGCCATTTAATTCTTCCTCTTCTACTCTGTTCTTTAAAAAGTAAGTTTTTAACTGATAGACCTTGAAGTAAGTCCTTTAGAGCTATTACTTTCTTTTGGCTAATTTGTAGAAAGGAACCATATGAAAATTGGATTTTTGATCTGATGGAGTGATTCTTGAGTTCTTATGAACCATTTATAGTCTATTGAGTAAATCCTTCTTAGTTCACGGATTATTGACCCAATGGACCATATTAGCTGCTTCGAAGCTGTTATAGCCCATTATGTTGATTCAGCTGACACACATGTGAACCCAGTCCACATGCCCAAGATGACATTAACATTGTTCTGGAAGACTCCCTTTTTTTTCCACAAGGCTTCTATTTATTTTTTAATTTTCAAGAGTTAGCTCAGAGTCCCTGGCAACCATCACGTAGATCTCGCCGTTTGCTCAGTGATGAAGCATTTGTTAGCAGCTAGATGGTCTGTTTCTTGCTGCCTTTCTCTATAAGTGTATGTCTATCTTTGTCTTTTAAACCAACTAATCCTTAAAAGAAAAAAGAGAATAATGTTTTTTCAACACTCTTGGGTATGTTTTACCCTCAGATATGCATAGATTCCATAGAAATTTGTGGGATTTCTGTGCAAATCTGAATGCAGTCCTTTCAATTTGAGAAAACTACCTTTTAGAAGAAATGGTAACATCGTATTTGTGTTTTTAAAAAATGTATTACCTGAGAGATTTCACTTGAAAAATTTTAGCAGCTCTAGCTACTGGTAAAATCACGATGTGCCTTCAGTGATTTATATGAAGCTGTAATGAAGCCAGTCCAGGTCTCAGCACAGACCCTTGGGGAATCTATGACCTAACATAAATAACGTATAAGAGGGCATGTAGACTGTTCTTCATATCATTATTATTATTTGTAATGGGTATGATTCCTGAGGTGATATCTGCTCTTGGGCAAAGAAACATATTCTTTCATAATCAGGCATAATTATGATCCACAGTTACATGCACAATGGAAGGTATTAGAATATTTGTTGAGATATGCTACTAACAGGCAATCCCAAGATAGGCTGCAGTAAGATGTAAAATGAACCAAGCATTCATTTATACCTTGTCACTCTTTTCCAGATTTTGGCTTTTCTTAAACATGTAGAGACTCCATAGAAAGCTGTTTAGAATCTCTTTTTCTGTCTAAAATACACCACTTTGTAGAAAATTCCAGTGTAAATTGTTAACTGCTTACTTAGCAGTTTCCCCCACCTTTTCAAGTTGCTTAAACCTTCATCCATTCCTCTCCCTTTGTGTGTAGTTTGTTCACATATTCTGTTCAGTCTTAAACTCCTACTGGAACTGAAAAAATATCTAAGGAAATCTCACTGTGGAGTAGGGTAGCAAGGGGGGGATTATTCAGTTCCTTGCCTTTCATACACAGGCAGAGTGGGAAGAGCCCTGGATTACCAGCTGTGGCCATTTAAGGACATCTCAGAGCCTCATTTTCTGCTGTTTGAAAAATCTCTAATTTGGGGGATTTTGATGATTAAATACAAGAATGCAATTGAAGTATTATGCAAGCTTCATAACACTGTACAAACATAGGACATTATTAGTCTCACAAAGGCTGCCTCAGTTGGCCTGGGTAATGGAAGTTGTCATTTGAAATGATATATTCTAAAATTCAACAGCTTGTCTCCCTTGTTGCTTCACTGGGATAAATTCTTTTCACAAACCTGGGGAGTAAATTTAGTTAAAAGGTCACCCACCTTATGCTCTTACTTGGTAAATGGATTGATTGCTATGCTCTGGCATTTGAAATGTGAGGCTGGCTCCTTTTGTAGAGGACAAAGATTTAGAGGGACTTGTTCCTTAAAGGGGTCCCTCCCACGCTGCCCAGGATGGAGGAGGCATCACCAACTCAGGAGCGTCTCACATTTGGCACAGCCTGGGATGTGTCTTGGGGTACTCATGCTCCTCTGTGCTACGTCCCCAAAGTCTGGGGTCATCATGCAAATCATTTTTCTCAGGATTGAAGCTGCTTCTGAAATAGCAGAATTTAGGCTTTATCTTGTCTTCTTGTCTAATGAGTATTTCTTTGTCAAGTGCTAGAAGGTTCATAAGTCTTTTTGCATCTCATTATAAATCCTTTCCTTATTAATGTCTTTCCTATCATATTATATTAGTAATTGTTTTCATGAATGCCACAGAGAAATGTAATCACATTACCACCTTTCAAATTGCATTAGTGAAAATGAATAAAATGTATATCAATGGGATACAAAATTGCTGATTCAACATTAAGGCAGAATGAGATGAGTATTACTTAACATTAATCTGGTATCAGAGTACTTTGGCTCCATATATAAAGTTGTTATGTATTCTGGTAAATGTAGATTGAGTTTAGTTAATATGTGGTTATTTTAAGTGGTGAACTAACCCCTTATTTTCAGTTAGATGATATGTATATTCATGGGAAGAGTATTTCCTTTCTAGTATGTTATCACAGCTACTTAAATAGTCTGCAAAATTTGTAAGCATACTGGCAATAAATGGAATAGCTTAATTGTTAACTGTTAGGTAAGGAAATAAAGTTTCTGCCCAATTTGAAATGCCTTTTCATTCCTGTTTTTCTAATATTACTAATCATCTAACCAAATAGCTTATATTGCCATAGGCTTAATGTAATTGGGGTGGGGGAGCAGGAGACATAACACACGCACTCCAAAGCCTGCATGTGCTTTGATGCCATAGAAGCATGGGTTTTTCCTTATATAATTGGCTATATCCCGCTGTTGATTTTCACTCTGAACTCCTAAATTATTTAAATGGGGTCTTCCTCATGTCGATTGATAGTAGATTGTGGTCATAAGGTAATGACTACAGATGCTCATTGGATCCATGTCTGTGAAAATTCGTGTGCCTATGTGTATGTCCCTTTCTCCCTGTTTGTATTTATATATTCTCATATAGTCATGAAAACAGTCACTCATATATAAACATTTACTCAGAAGTTTGTTTTCCCTCTTTAACTCCTTCTAAACCAAATTCATTTCTTGACTTCTGCTAAAGTAATTTTTTCATCACAGTAAATTGAGAAAAATGGTTCTGCTGATATACATGACAGAATTCACCATTGTCAATTTTTAACAAATTCTCTTAGTTCTTTAGGATCTTGATACTAGTATGTTGAGCATTATAACTGAGATGCCCCACCTCATAATTTGTTGAAGTATGTTCTGGATTTTCCTGGTAGAAAAATAGCAGTGAATTTAAAAAATAATTGCCGATTTTTAAATGGGTATGTTAGGTTTTGATGTTTTCAAAGTAGAAGGGATTTTCAAATTCAAGCAGCAGTGAAATTCTTTTGTTTGCCCTCTGTTTATTCATTCATTTAGTATTTGTATATTGAAGACCTACTAGATTAAAGAAAGATGTTTTTTCTATAGTATGTCTCCAGCGGCGTGATATCTTATGAATCAAATGATTTAATAGCACTAAAAGAAACGAGCTGCTTCCCACTTTTAAATATATTTATTATTCATATACCATATATTTTACCATTTAAAGTACACAGTTCAATGGATTTTAATATATTTGCAGTTATGTGCAACCATCATCATAGTTATTTTTGGAACAGTTTCATCATCTCAAAAAGAAACCCTTTCGCTATCCCTGCAGCCCCTAAGCAGCCACAAACTATTTCCTGTCTTTATAGAGTTCTGTGTTCTGAATGTTTCATGTAAGTGGAATCATATAAAATGAGGGCCTTTTTCTTTTACTTAGCATAATGTTTTCAAGGTACATTCATGTTGTATGTAACAACAGTCCATTCTTTTTTATGGCCAAATAATATTCCATTATGAATATATTATGTTCTGTCTGTCAACTTGCCAATTGATAGAGGAATTGTACATTTTAAGGGAAACTTAAAATGAGGCTTAACGTTCCCAGACTTTTAACAGTAAATGGTGTTGAAAGGCCACCTTTTGCCAGTGAATCTCTTTCAATTATTCTGGATATGTTTATTATGATGATGATATATTTTCTTGATCAATTTTCTTGAGGTCAGTTTTTAAATTGTCCAGCTTTTCATCCTGACCATGTGGTCCACTGGTTGCATTAGTGGCATCTGGTCCTTGTAGTGAGTCTAGACTGACCATGTGTTTTCAGATCTTCTGATTCATCCACAAAATGTAATTCTTGAAGACACCCAAGAAATTTCAGAACACATAGGTACAACAAAATGATCATTTTTGTCAGGTTGCTGTTTCTTCATATAACAGTAAAAACAATTAAACAAGTTTTAAAGAACCTTTTATTGAGGGATTAATTTTTATATTTCTAATTTGTCTTGTCACCAAATAAGATATATACTTTTGCTGTAATTTTCTATTGTGTGAATTTTTGAATGGGTTTCATTAAGCAGACAGAATGACATCATTGCTTCTCATTTGCTATTATTACTGTTATGAGAAGTGGTAATTGCATTGCAGTTCAACACTCTGTTGGCACTTAACTTTTACAGTACACTTTATAATCACTCCTTGTGAACTCTGTGACCATTACTGATTCAAACTCAGATTTATGTTTCTTTGTATAAATATGGAAAACATACCCACCTTACTACAATTGTAGATTTATAGTAATAGTCTCATGGTTAGAGTTAGATATCTTAAGACTTTTTAGGTAGTTATAAAACTTCTTTGTAGGTAGGGTTTTTAAAACTGTGGGTCTCTCATCAATCCCTTCATCCATCCAATTCACATTTTCTTGTCTTATTTTGATACCTGATTATAAAATTCCACAGCACAACAGAGATACCTTTACTTTAATCATGAATGAGTTTTGTAATCAGGTAAACAGCAAATTTCTTGTGCAGTTGTCTAGTTCTTGTTAGTTATTAGTAAGCTCAGAAGTTGTCCACAAAGCAAAAAAACTGAATTTTCCTTGCAGAAACTGCATTGTGACTTGGCCAAATTTGGGATACTGAGTTATTTTACAAATGCAATATCATATAAATTTTCCAAGTCTTAGTTCACACTCAGAGTACTTCTTTTGAAAGTTGTCCATTAGTTTTATGTATCAGCCATGTGAAAATAGAAGGGAAAAAAACTGGCCTGACAATTAGGGAGCTTTTTCAAGTTAATCACCATCACTATCACATGAGTCCTTTAGAATCTTTGTGTTAATCTTGGTGCTTGGGTACTATCACAAGTTCTCACACGCAAGATGTGTGAATGCACGTGGAATCATTCTGTGCCTCAGTTTGGCCATGTACAAGATCACTCTCTCGGTCCATAATGCTTGGTGTCTGTTATGTTGTAATTATTGCAGTATTTTGTGTGACAGTCCTGGAATAATCAGCTTCCAGGTTCATTACAGATAATTTTCTATTCCAGAATTTTATTTATTTATATTAAAGACAGAAGTCTTTGAAGGACAATTTTCCTACCCAATAGAAAAATTCATTTGGCCTTCTGAGACTGGTGTGTATGTTCAGAGATGAATAAAACAACATGCAGTGACGTATTAATAAAAGTTAATTATAACATAGACTACTTTGTATCCTCATGGAGGGTTGGCAAATTTTACATATTTATGATGTCTACAATGTGGCTTCCAAAGTAGAAAATTCAGGTTATTAAAAAATTTGTTCTTGTTAAAAAATTAACAAGGTGAACCTTGTCACTGATAGCCATTATAGCCAGTTAATTTATACACCTAGACTGTACCATCTAAGTTTATGGTAGAAGCTGGTGGGACAGAGTGGTTGCTATATTAATGATTAGCTTTTTCTATAATTCAATTTTAATGCAGATCATGTACTTAACTATTAAACATTTTTAAATGATTGGAGTAAAATTTCATAATATAAGTTGTAAATCTTGGTATCTTCCGCAGAAATGAACAAGGAGAAAACAGATTTAAGAAGGATTTTTAGTTACCTATGGGAAATTTGTCCTGGGTTAATGAACACTTGAAGGGAACTCCTGGCAATTAGTTTTTTGTGGAAAAACAAAACCCAGAAATGAGATTAGTTTTTTTTTTTTAAGTTCTATGATTGCTTCTTCAGACTATGTGTTTTATGTTTCTATTTGCTCCATAGCCTTATTTTGCCTTTTGTTGTTTTGCATTAATAGATGACTTCTGTGTTTCCAAATGAGGAACAGGTAATAGAAGATTTATTAATTAGCCTGTGTCTTGTTCTTTTGTAAGGTACATTAACATTAATTGCAGCAACAATCTGTTTTCCTGAAAAATGTCATTTGCTGAGAAGATTGATGTTCAGTTTACATATACTTGCAGAGGTCAAGCTAGCTATGAGTATAATAAAGCTAAAGAGACTTCAGTTTTAGCGATAACAGAACCTATTATCTGAATAGGGCTTTGGAACTTATCCAGAATACTTTCAAATGCACTCTTATTTAATATTCCTATTTAAAAGTGTTAATGACTGAACCTTGATTAAATATTTTGTACTAAATTTGACCCTTTTATGTATTTTAGGTAATTTTGTTCATGAATATTTATAATTTACCAGTTTTAATTGTATGTTTTCTTCCTTTTTCTATAGGCAATGGAAATAAACTGATTAATAATGAGAAAATGCACCCTATCATTTAAGAGCCATGTAACACCCATATAAATATTTCTGAACCCCAATGTTAAGGTCATGCCCACCTTAGAGGACTCTAGTATGAATTATATGGCATAATGTATCTCAGAGAGTTCATTTATTCACTAAAACTAAATATGTGTTATAAGCATTTTATAAGGTGTTGGAAAAAGTACATTGGGAAGAATCATAAGGGAAAAAGTAATTCAAATACTCAAATGTGGAAAGTTTCTTGAGGTCATAAATGGTTTCCATTTATTGAGCTTTTACTGTTGCTAGGCTCATTGTTGTGTGCTTTATATTCATTTAAGTCCTGTGACACTATTGTGATGTTATTGTTATCATTATTTTACAGATGAGGGAAGAGGCTCAGAGAGTCCTGTACTTCTCTCAGTGCCTTTGAGCACCTGTTTTTGCTAGTATACATTGTAAGCCTAACAGCCGTGTTGCCCTGCCCTCATGGAGCTTAAATTCTAAAGGGAGAGATTGACCTTAATTAGATAATCACAGATGTTAGGGGTATATAATAGATCATGGATTAATCAGTATAGGTAAACTGTAGATAAATCTGATCTCACAACTGTGATCATTGCTGTGATAGAGAGAGATCTTGTGAAACAGGAGACAGTGGGGGACTTGCCTCAGTCAGAAGATGAGGGCAGCTGCCCTGGGAATGGAAGTAATATTTGAACTGAAATCTGAAAGGCGAGCAGGAGTTAACAATACCCAGTGGGGCTTGGATGGTGGGCTGTAGAGAGGCTTTACCCTAGGACTGCCTAATTGTGACAGGGATTGTAACTGGAGAATTCCAGTCAGTGGGATGGAGAGCTCCCAAAACCTGGGTCTGATTCCTGGGACTTACTGGCTCAGTAACTTTAGGCAAGGTACTGAGTCACCTCCACCTCAGTTTCCTTGCTTGTGAAATAAAGTTAATAATAGTAACCATCTCACTGTGTTTTCGGAGGGTTAGGAGAACTAATGCTTTTAAAGTATTTAGCACAGTATCTGGAAAATGGCAAATATCCAATAAATCTGGCTATTGTTAATAATGGGTAATAAATAAATAAACTTAAGTATCCTTTCTTTGGTAGAGGAAAAGACAGGAATAAAAAGGGAGAGATGGTGTTTCTCACACCTGTTTAAGGGCATTTTTCTGTTCTTAGGGTCTGTCCTCTAAACCCACTTACCACAAACTCTTGACTGTCAAGTCCTTGAGCACAGGGACTCTGCCGTCCGTTTCCCACCACTTAGCACAGTATTTGGCCCCAAAATGATGACTTCTGCTTATTGATGATATTTGAAGCAGTAGGAGGGGATGAAATTGCCAAATTAAAGAATAAAGAGCCCAGCCGTGGGAAACACCTGTATTTATTTACAGCAGAGAGAGAGAGTGTGTGTGGAATTGTTGCCAGAAATACTAGGGTAGTTGGTCACTTACAGCCCAGGGATGGAGAGAGTGTTGTAAGCTGCATCTGGGTCTGGGAGGACAAGGAGTCTGGAAAAAGGGACCAGTTATGATTTGAGAACATTCCTCTTGGAGAAGGCAGTTTCAGGAACCTTTGGGCCAGAAACCAGATTACAAAATGAAAATGTAGATAGTGGTGCAGAAGTGGAAGCAGTGGGTATTGAGTGCATAGGTTTTTCTTTAAAAAAAAAATCCATGGTAAAGGTAAGCAGAAGGAGGAATTACTTTTCATAGGTTGCAGGCTTAAGAAAAGGTACTACTGTTATATTCCTGGGCAGCTGGGAATGTCATTACGTTAAGAATTGAGGAAAGAGTTACAGGGCACTCTTGATGTGGTAGGTCCTGGAGGCATGGAGGGGATAGCTATAGCCTGAGTTAGCTATAACTGTCCTAAAGATGCCTAAATATATAGTCTAAACTGCTCTTTTCCTGGTATCCCCTTTCTGCCACTTTGCCATTGTCTCGATTTTCTATAGTTGAGGGTGCCCAGCAGTGAGTGGGTGGCGCTCATGTTAGCTGCTTGAAAGAAGAAGTGAATGTGCTCACAAAAATGAAAGCATATCCGTTTCTGCTCTTCCCAACTGTCTCCTTGGAAAGCATGTACATTTTTGAGGCTTAACTGGCTTTGATAGTTTTATGACAATTTATTTTTTTAAAGTGTGGGTTAGTTGGCAAGTGATCACATTGATTCTATTTTGTTGTGAATAAATAGTATGTCAAAGTTTTATGCCATTTCAAAAATGTTATTTAGAATAAAACTTCCTTTGAAGCCACAATAGTCTCTTACGCAAAATATTTATTTAGACCATATTGTTTAAATATATATAATTCCCTTAAGGAATATTTTAGTCTATAAAAATTTGAATTTGAAACAAATACACCTTCTGGAATTCATAGAAATACAAAATGGATCTTCCAGTGCTTAAGTGTTTATATACAATAGGAGCTGAGGTGTTCCAATGTTTGTATGTTCAGGTACAAAAAGAGTAGAATTCATAAAGAAGGAAGACGATCTGGAAGGTTTAATTCCCAAAAGTGCCAGATGTATAAAGTTATTTAGGGAGAGAGAAAGTGTTTGAATCATAAACTAGTTCAGAGTAAATGAATGAATGATTCAACCAGTGACTAAATAAATATACATAAAAATAAAGCAAACCTACAGTCTTTTAATTTGGTCTGTCCTGAATATAGCTATAATTAAAATTGACGAACGTACACTTTAAACATGATATAAGTTTAGGCTATTTTTGTAAATTAAATGTTCTCAAATTAATGATTTAAAATATGTATGTCTTTTTTTTCTTGGAGTTAACATATAGTTCTTGAGAGATCATCTCTTAGTGGGTTTTTCTTTTTTTTAGTGTTTATGAAAGCTTGTATTATCATACTGCAGATTATATAAATATTTTAATGTCATTGTGGTTGCTGTATCTGAATTTATAATTAGTTTGTAAAGTGCTTTGTTTTTAGTAGAAACACTACTCACTAAATTTTTTTTTCCCCACCACCATAGTAGAGTCAAGTTGTTAGTTCATTAACTAATGACCATGTTATTTAAAGAAACTGTTTCTAATCTGGGATGTTCTGATATATTCCTCAGTCAGTAAACTATTGAGGTTGAAATAAGAAATTTTGGGGAGCTGTTTCCCTTTACAACCTACAAATATGTTTATTGTTCTTGCTTAGCATTTCCTTTGGTGTCCCTATTTCTTACTACTGATTCCTTTAATCTCTAACATATATAGCAAAGTTTTACAACATAATTAATAGGTAATGGACTGTTGATATTGGAAGAAAGCCCCTGAACTATCAGGCAGATGATACAACTGAGTATTTCCCTAGTGGTAATAGACGAGCAAATTACTGATGGAGGAGAAATACGAAAGGAGTGTACAGTAAGGATTCTAACATCAGAAACCAAATAGAGGTATATAGATTTAATGTTCATTAATGAAAGAAATATTTTATACTTCACTGATCCAAAGCATAGGGAACAGTACAAGCCTGTTCAGTCTTATCCTCTGTAAGTGGAATTTGGCCCAACCATGTTAACAATATCTAAAATACTGTCTATTACAAATGAGACAGTGTATTTGAAAATCCACAAGGTTCCAGGAATATGCATCAGGAGCTATGTTAAGTGAGCATTGCTTTCAAGCATAGAGGTGCAGTTTCAGGGAGCGCCGTGCCTCTCCCCGCACCCGCACCTTACTCCCCAAATCAGTAATCATTGATCACTTTTTTAAAGCCATGGAGAGATCTTTTCCTGGCAGTTCAGGTAGTTACAGTAGACTGTTAATCTGTGAATGATCAGACTAAATCCCTTCAGTCTTCAGAATTAACATGCAAATTAGAACTAAATGCATGAGATAAATTTATTAACTGTAGTCTAGGACCATAGGTCAGCTTCAGCACAATTTTTAAGCATAGGTTTTTATCCATAAAAAGTTACACTTCATCTATGCTAATTTTCTATGGATTCACTTTATAATATAAACTGGTGAGATGATTTTTGAAAGTACTTGTAAAGAAATGGAAGATTCTTTAGTGTGTTCTTCATTTTCTAAGGTACAGTTGGATTGTTCCAGATATAAAATGTTCACATAAATGGCTTTTTCCAAGTCTACATCTGATCTAAAAACAAATTTAAATCCTAATCACCATTAAAACAAAAGGAGGGTTGTTTTATATTTTTCAAAATAGGAATGAAAATGGAATTAATATATCAAGGGGGAGAAAAAGGAATTAGGCTGTGCTAAGTAATACCAGAAGTATGCTGGGTCTTCTTGGGCCAACAGGATTGTCTTTCAAAATGTGTCTGAAAGATTAACAAAGCATTTAAGTGAAACTTAGCAGAAGAAAAGTAATATTCTAATAGTAATATTTGTATGTCATGTTTTAGTCTCACCAGCATTTCACTTCAACATTATTATATTAGAATGTGTATTTTCTGCATTATTACCAAGTAGATAAACTTATGGGAATATATAGTAGCAGCAATGTTTTTCCCTTTTAGATCCCTGTTGTTACAAATCCAGCGTTGTGTAGAATATATAATCTTTTATTCTTAATTCTACTTGGTCTATGTTTCTAATTTCAAGGTTATGTGTAAATGACATGAAACATTCTATTAGTAAATGAGCTTTGTTTTCTTCTAAGATATTTTGATAATATTAAAATTTATTTTTAAAACTCTGCCAGCCCCTATCTGCATAAGTCTTTAAAAAATGGAAGTAAGTGTTATTAAAATAGTGAAGAAATATAGTACCTTTGAACAGCTGCTGATCCTTGTTCCCTCCTTTATTTTTCCAGGCTATCCGTTGCACACTGGTAAACTGCACGTGTGAATGTTTTCAGCCGGGGAAGATTAACCTGAGGACGTGCGATCAGTGTAAACATGGCTGGGTGGCACATGGTGAGGAAAATGGACTTTCCTTCTCGTTCTTGTTATGTTCATGGGAACTGTGAGTATTTTTTTTTTAGAGCAGTCACTGGCCTGGAGAAGACAGGGGTCAGTTGTGCTCCAAGTGTTAGCATTCAGCCTGCAGCTCTCAAGTAGCGTATTCTCAGCTCCAGCAAGTAAGCCTGGGTGAGCAGCTCTCAGCAGAAGGGCGAGATGTTTATAGGACAGTTGGGCTATGGGGTTCTGACTGAACACAGCAGCAGCCAGCAAGCACCAAGCCTGATGGAAACTCAAACATACCACAGTTGGCCTTTCAGGGCCTGGACCTCAGAGGGAAGCTGGCAAATCCTCTTTGCTTGAGGAGGGCTCCCTGATGACTACTCACCCTTGTCATATGTGTATGGGGCTGAGTTTATCCTCCCAGATGTTAAATTTTGTATGGTCTACGGTAGGTGAGAGAGTGAACGGGACCATTATTTGTCTAGTATCTGAAAAAATAATCTGTAAATACCTGCTTTCAGTGTGCATTGGGATTGGAGGTCGAATGTGAGCTCTGTGTAGGTGTGTGTTGGAGGCGAGGGTGACCTAGGGCCAAGGCTGGAAATGTTGAGGCTTTTTGCCAGATGCATATAGTTGTTCTATCGATATGCCTTGACTGAGCATTTACATGATCTTATATATGGTTTATGTGTTTTACATTTAGGCGAAAATAGACAAAAATAAGCAGAACATTTTCTTCACTTCCTAGACTTCAGAACTTTAAAAAGATAGGTAATGTTTATAAAAGAAATCCTGGGTTGAGATTTTTTTTGACAGCCTGGGGTATTGGCTCTTAAGTGGACATACTCTTCATTCCCAAGCAGTGCCAAATATCCAGTGGGTTGTATTTTTATAAATGTCATGTTATTCTAGCAAGATCTGAGGTAACAACACTGGGCCATGCCTTGAAATGCTTTTAATTTATCATGTACCATGCTTGTTAGGGTGTGTATGTTGGCATTGCGGGGACATTTCAGCCATGTTTCTGTGTGTGTGTGAGAGAGAGGAGAGAGATACGGTGAGGTACGTGCTGAGGACACTGGAATGAGTGTACCTGACAGGCAATTTTGCAGTGCCTCCAGGATGAAGCTCTTTGCTGCTTCCTCGCTGAGGCCAAAACTTGTAACAACTCAGAGTCCAGTTTGGAGCAACAGCTGAGCTGCTGTGTCTTTTGCATTCTGTGTATGTTACTACATTCAGTTATTTATTTTCTCTTCCTATATTGACTTGCTAGGGCTGCCACAACAAAATGCCACAGACTGGGTGGCTTAAACATCAGAAATTTGTTTTCTCACAGTTCTGGAGATGAGAAGTTCAAAATCGGGGTGGCTTCCTTCTGAGGCCTTTCTTCCCGGCTTGCAGATGGCTGCCCTCCTGCTGTGTTCTCACTGGTCTCTCCTCTGTGGGTGCACACCTCTGGTGTTGCTGTGCATCCAAACTTCCTCTTATTACAAGGATACCAAGTGGACTAAGTCCCGCCCTAACAGCCCCATTTTAACTTAACACCTCTTTAAATGCCCTATCTCCAAATACAGTCATATTCTGAAGTGCTGGGGGTTAAGACTCCAAGGTTTGATCAGCCCATAACACTTCCTAAATATTCTTCTTTCCCTGAAAAAGTATTGGCTCTGCTAGGTGACGGGTACAGAGCTTAACGTCCCAAGCCCATCAAGGTAGTAACGGGGTCAAGTCCAAGCCCTCCAACTCTGATGGCACATAGCTCTCAGCATCTCAGGTTTCTTCTCTGTACTGTAGGATTAATGATACCTACTCTTCAGGATTATCGTGAGAATTCAAGATAAAATATATGAAGCCTTTAAAATAAATAATACATGTTTAAAGTAATAAATTGGACAATAGATCAGCAATAAAGGAGGTTCAGTCACTAAACAAAGAACTTTTCATTTATTCACTCATTTTTTCCAAAACCATCTTGTGTTACCATCATCTATCTACTATGGTAGCTTTGTGAATATAAAAGTTTACTGTGTCACCAGTTAGTTTTATCTATCCACTTCCACATGCATATTACATTAGTAGTGTAATGGGGAGAAAAAGCAGTATTTCTTCCTTTACAAACAACATAAGTTATTCCTGGGCCATGGTCATTTCTATGACTTTCTGAAGAATGTGATTTTTCACCAAACTTGAATAAGGTATTTCTATTGCATCAGACTGTGCCATTAAAAATTCTGTGTTTCTGGGATATTAATTTTTGGAGGTTCTCAGATCTCACTTTCCCTCATCACCACCATTATGACCTTGACCTCTCTTTCCCTCAACCGCAGGGACATACTTACCTGTATACAACTCAAAATTCATTTACAGAGGTATACAAATTTCACTCGAAAATGGGGTTGGCTTCTAGCTTTTGAGTCACAGGGGGATGAGAGCACCCACTCTTTTTGCCCTTTGCATTTCAACTAGTTGCCTAATTCTCTCCCCCTACACAGAAAACCCTGAAGTCACATCTCCCATTATTTCTGCTCAGAGGTGAAACACGCAGTCTTCCTGGCTGCCTCACACAAGCACAGTGTCCTATGAGTGGGACAAGGAAGAAGGAAGTCACTTGTTTTTACTAGTGTGTAATTTTTCTCTAAAAGTGGTTGGAAAAGCAATAAGACTACTGAGATACAGCTCATAGAATCATTTCATAATAGCACTGAACATAGTCTACCTGTTACTATACTGTAAAAAAAAAAAAAGAATATATGCTGTTAAAAAATAACCAAATGTCAAAATCAAGTTACCTTGATTTCTCCACAAAAATGAGAATTTTTTTTAGAAATTTGCTAGTCTCTTGAAAAAGTATACTCCTCTGTCTCCTTTGTTGACTGCAACTTCAGATTCCAGTTTCTTCATACAATGTTGGATTTCATGGGTCTACATCTACATATATTTATACACTCATTCACTTCATTGCTTTACAGACTGCTTCTCAGATCTGCTTGAATTGTTGACATAAGCGGCTTTACAAAAATCTTGAGAAGAGATGTTTTAAAAAATTAAAGAGAGTGAGTGATTAGTTCATGCTACTCTCACACCTGGGTTTTGAAATTACTCCCAGGGCTGTGGTGCTATTCACAAATTACTGCCTTGAAAGCTTAGCACCATTGAGTTAAGGGAGTAGAAAGCAAAAACAGTTTCTTGACTATCAATAGGTATTTCCCACTGAATTAATAAAGGATTTCCTGCCCTTTTTCCCCATTAATGAATTTTAGCTTTCACCTTGATAATAGAAAGCAGGGTTTATTGAATTCACTTTATTTAAAACAAGCTTTTTTACTTTTTTTTTTTTTTTTGGTTTCGGGTGTCCATACTTAAGAGTGTATAATAACCCAGAGTTTCTAATTTTGTCACATTTCTGTTCAGAGTCCTTGAATAAAGGTCGGCACTATACTTCTGCATAATTCACTTGACAACTGTATTTTTCCCTCCTCTGTTTGCATTGTCTTTCCCATTCATTTCTTTCATTCACCTAAATGGTAAAAGTGAGTCTTGAAAGAAAAGAATTTCTACAAGTTCTAATTCTTGGTTCAAAAGTACCAAAACAAGGTATCAGGATAGGATAAGAGCAGTAATGGGCATCTTTACTGGTGATATAAATGTTTATGTTGGTTAGAAACTTGTATTTTGACCCTTCCCACCATACTAGAGGTTACTATCCACAAAATTGAGGCTTCAGCCAAAGATTTTACACAGTCTTAAAAATCAGCAAGTACTGCTAGTATATACCCAGTGATAGGTAAGGGGGTGGTGGGGAGGAAGTGTGCCCCCTACTGATCTTCACTCTGCTTTGAGGATCTGCTTCTAATGAGAATTGTTACTAATAGGACTTGGTTGCTTTTGTGAAAAATTGGAGGTATGGTGTAAAGTTTAAGAACTATTGTACTCAACCATTTTTATTGCTTATTATTTGCACATTAATTTCAATGTCCATAGTCTAGATGAAGACTTTATTTACAAACCATTAAGATAAATAAAGCAATAGAACTAAAAATTAATGAGATGTATTCTAAATGATTTTAGGAAATAATCAGAGACAACTTTTTTTCTCATAATGTATATTTGATTCGTGTGTTTGATAGGAGGTAGGCAGATTCTAGAAAGGCAATTTATTTAGATTTTTTCCTTTCCTAGAGCAGTAATTTTTACTTCTGACAAAGCCCATTTGTTAAAATTACCTTTAAGAAAAATTCCAGTTTCTTGGTATGTCTACTAAGCATTTGGCAAGGGTAGAAAGCTTGAACAAAGAGCACATTACAGAGCTTAATCAAACCCACAGCAGCTTTCCTGGTGCAAATTACTTTCTTTACTTTGACTTTAAACCAAAAGGATGCACCATTCCAATCAGCTGCATGGATGTTAGAATTTTCATTCACTTCAAGTGATCTAAATTAACTCTAGTCTTATTTCCTTGGCCAAAGTCTGCCTGCAAAAATGCTTGTTGCACTGGTATTCTGGAGACCTTTTCTTTATTATGTTTTATAAATGTGATTTCTCTTTAATACTTGCAGTTCCTTCAAGGAAAAGATAGTCTTTCATTAATTTTAGTTATTTGCCCTTCAAGCCAGCTGCTTTCTTGCTAGTATCCAAACTATTCAGATTTTAAAATGTAAAATGGACAGGCTTGGCATGTATCATCTGGACCATCAGTGAATAGATATTTATTAAACATATATCATAGGTAAAGTACTGTGTCAGTACTTAAGTTCTGTAAAAGTACTTTAGCCAGTCCTTTGGTTCTTCAGTTCTGTGCCACAGAAATGGGAGCAATATAAAGATAATTTAGTGTCATACACCAGCCAGCTTTATGGTTTAATGTACTGTAAGACTTAATAATATAATCCATTAATTTCAAAACTTTTTTTTTTTGTAATTCACTGAATGTAATGTTTCTCTTTTTTTTTTTTTTCAGCACCACTGCATTTGAATTCTCAGCTTCTGATAGAGTCTGTTAGAACCAGGGGGTGTTTATAGAGACCCTCATCCAAATAGAAAATATAGGACATCCCATGGAGTGTGAATTTCAGATAAACAATGAATGTATTTTTTAGTATAAGCCTATAACATGCAAATTTAGCTGAGTGGTCCTGTGTTTTTATTTGCTAAATCTGGCAAATGTATACCTGAAAGAAAATCCTGTTAGGCTTAATTTGCATAATTAAGTTCTGCATCAGAGACATTGGTCCTGAGCATTCTACAGTCAAAACCCCTCTAATTATGTCAGAACTACATTTGGAATCATGAGACCTCAGTATTCTGTTTACAAATTACTCACAGTTGTTGGTGGCCTGGTACTTTATAGAGATTTAAGTAAGGTAAATACAAAACCTGTAATTTTTCATTTTGTCACATGTCTTAATATTTGTCCTATTTGGCATTCTTATGAATTGTTTAAACATCTGTGAAAGTAGTTTATTCCCAACTGGTAACTGATGTTTATTCCCAACTGGTAACAGGTAATTCTTCCTGACTTACATTGAAAAGCAAGTGTAACTAAGGCAGCAGTAACCTGTCCCCTTCCCACCCAAAGTACAAGTCCCTCTGTCATAAGCAACAAAGCAGGACATTTCTGTGATGTCAGCACATTCTGCGAAACACAGCAGCAGTTTCTATATGATAATTTGTAAATTTGTCAAGATTAAGAGAGGAGGATGGATAAAACTGTATTTCTTCTGACAAAGGAAGGTGATCCCTCCAGGTATTAACCTACAGGCAAGCGCTGGCCTTCCTTTTACTGACCTGGAGAGTGTCCCAACAAGATGAATTTTGCTTTAGAAGAGAATTGTTGCAGGGGGATATTTAGGATTTGATGAAAAGCATAAGATACTTTCTTGAGTCCTTAGCACAGGGAGGTAAACACAGGCTTCGCAGTGGCAAAGTGAGAACTTGATCCTTATGGAACACATAGGTGGTCATGCTTCTAGGGCTTTGCCTAGAAACACGTGGATAGAAACACCACAGTCCTCTTCTCCTGGTACCGGGGCTTGGAAAAGGTGGGAATAACGTAGTATCTGCTTAAAAGAATTTGTCTTCCTCATTGACTTAGTTCTTCCATATTGTGTTGCTGAAACCTGGCTTGCCTGACTGCAAAATTCTCTTTTAGTCAAGGAAATCAGCTTTTAGCTGCCTTCAAGCTCTGGTGAGGCATCTGGTTCCTGGACACTCTGAGGACAAAGGCCTTGAAAAGCTCTCCACTTACTTTTATTGTAGAGAGTAAAAACAAGGCCATTTCCCTGCCTGGCACGGGAGCCTTCTTGGCTTGATCTGAGGGCACCTCGCCCTCTTCTGCTTCTTTCTGCTACTCCCTGATCACAGCTGATAAGTGTTCAAGGGAGGACACCTCACAAATGCAAAGGTTTGGTGCTTGATTAATGGCATTAACTATATTCTTATTGTGTCCCTGAGCTGCTGATTTTGATTTGTTTCTCAGCCTGCCCGCCTTTGGGGTGGTGCTTTGAACTCCCTATTTTTTTTTTTTTAACCACAGCATAAACAGTACCTCCCCTTCAAAGTCCTGGGCTTTCTGCCTTTATTAGCTTCTCAGATATTCTTTTTCTAATTCCATCTTATTCAGATGGAACTTAAGTGGGTCTGGTGAATTCTGGCCTCTAAGTGTACAGTGCCAGTCCACTGCTAAGGACTTTCCAGGGAGGATATTGAAATTGAAACATGCAGAGCTGGACCCCAGCATCTGAAGAAGCTTCAGGTACACAGGTGAGAGGCATGATAGAAAAGAGGTAAGAGTATACAGCTCTGTTTAGATTCCTCCTGGCTCTGCCATGTACCGTAGGTAGAACCTTGATCAAGTTACATAATCTCTGCTTTCTCATCTATGAAATGTGAATAATGATAGTGCCAAGCTTGTAGGGTTCTTCTAAGACTAAATGAGATAATCCATTTAATAAGTGTTGGCTGTTATTACTACAGTCTTACAGAAGTAGTACTTCCATCTTGACATGACCAACATGTTTTAGCATAGTTTAGTGGTTAAAAATTGGGTGTGACCAGGCTGGTAGTCAAATTCCATCTCAGTCTCTGATTGGTAAGTTCCACTTCTTTTATCTGTAAATTCAAATGATAGTAGGAATATATCTAAATATCTCAGCAAGGTTTTGAGGAGGATTAAATGAAAGAGTGAACATAATATTAATTATACTTTCTGGAGCTTCACTTGCTGCAGATGGTGTGAGCTGCTTTCCTTTAGGGAAGGTTTGCTTCAGTGCCCAGTGGCAAAGCTTAGATCATCAATTTTTTTGGCTGTGGCACCAAGCATTCCCTAGGTTAACTCGTTTTACCCAGCAAATCGAATTCAGTTCCATATCTTCCATTTCTCCTAAAATGACATTTGAGCCCTTATTTTAACAGAATTTGGAAACACTTTTTCCCAAAAGTCAGATTTTGAAAAGTGCAGACCAGTTTAAATGAATTATAGGAATACTTATCTGTCTGTTGAAAGTCCAGAAGCCAGAAGTAGATGAATTTTAGACGGGGTTAAGGCTATTTTGCCCATTTTCACACCTCTTTCTCCCATGTGCAGTGCTTTGATGGGCTAACCACGTTATCATTTTATTGCACTTTATTACATCATAAATTTTTACATCTTGCTAACGATCCTACAGGAAGCTTAATTGTTTATAGGAACATCTTAATTAACTGGAGTTCACCAGGTTAAGCAGAAGACAAATTGAAGGGGTTATAAATGAAACACACTCAACTCCTCGTTTTACTCAGGATGCACTGTTCAGATAAACTAGGAGATTCTGCTGGGTCAATAGGACCCAGTATGCCTCAGCAGTACCATACTGATACTGTCAACCATTCTTCCTTCTCCTGTGGTGTCATAAGTGATGACTTCTACCAAACATGTGTGCTCTCCCTCCCCCTTCCTTTATTGGAGTGTGAAATCACTGGATGAGATAAATAGGGTATTTTGGAGAAATTCTGACTAGTATTCTGGGAGGCATAAAATGCTGTTTATACACCCCATTCCTTACTACATTTTGCCTTCTAGGAAGATAGATATTTGTAACTCTTCAAAAGCTTCCTGAATTAATCTGTTCTTGGAGAGTATGTTGCCAAAGCATTATATAGAAAGTATTTTAAGGAGTTACTGCCACAAGTGCATGGAACTCTAAGGAGTATCTGCTAAGGGGCCAGGTAGTAAGACCCCTTTCTCCTTGATACACAGGGAAACCCTTCCTTTGTCCTCCTAGGCTTCCTGCCTGCTTATACAGTCAAGTGACTCTACAAATGTAAGCAGAACTCCATCTAATGGGAAGGACAATTTTACTGGGCCCTAAATTCAGTTGGCCAAGGAATGCACAGGTAACTCGAGACCTGGCTGTCCAATAAGGAAGCCACTGTTGTGGCTTTGAGCACTTGAAATGTGTTAAGAGACAGGTTGTACGGATAAAGTATACACTGGATTTTGGACATGTGATTTAAAAACAAAAAAAAAAGGATGCCTCATTAACAATTTTCCTCATATTGTCTCATTTTTTGATGTGTTAAATATGTGTTTAAAAGTTAGTTTTTAGAGGAGACTGCAGTGTACATCACAGTTACATATGTGACTTGAATTATATTTCTCTTAGACTTGGCTGATCTAGCCCCTCAGCGTGAGATCATGTGTTTGGGGGACTGAAGCTTAGGTTAAGTGGTTTGCTAGTACAGCAGTTAGAGTTGGTATGAGAACCCTAAAAACCAGCATCCGGGCTCCTGTCCACCTCGCACTCATCTTTGTAAGCTCTTCCCCAGTCCTTCATGCTTTCACTCCTGCTGCATATTAATTGTGTTGTCTTTCCTCTGCCCTGGTCATCACGAGCAATTAAGTGTTCTCTTTTGTATGCTCTCAGTGCATTTCCCTAAGACTGGAAGGGTAGTTTCTGTGTCACACTGATCCCTAGACTGGCTTGGGAGCTCAGGAGGGGCACTTCTTTATCTCTGTGTGCTGTTCCCCACTGTGACCCGTCCCATGTGGGAACACATGGAGCAAAGGTTTAGCGAAACTCTTCAAGTGTATCTCCAACTTTCTATTCCTAATTGCCAGTTTCTTTTCCCGCAGCTTCTTCCCATTTGAAGTGGTAAGTACAGCCTGCAGATACCATGCCTTTAGTCCCATTTCTGTATTTATTTTCCAGCCCACTCTGTTTTCGCCTTTGCTGTTTTCCTGTCTTGATACAGCAAAACCAGTGAAAGGTAGGTGGAAGGTTAGAGTAGCCTGACTAACCAGGAAGTAAATTTTTAGAGAACTTTAACTTGTTGGATCATTAAAGGATGTTGGCATTTTTGTTTTATCTGGAAGATAGAATCTTAAGTGAAGTATCTTCCACTTTTATTTAGTGGTTCTTCAATACTCCTTTGCCTGCAAAAATCTAAGGGTAAGAAATTCTCTCCTCCCCCCTTTGTCTGTGCATGTTTTCCCCTATCAGTAAAAATTAAAAAACAAATCAACCTCTAACATAAAAGAAAACACCTGTTTGGCTTGGAAAAATTGGCCAGGGAGGTCTTTTTCCTGACAGGCCAAAGCGACCATCACAGGGCCCCTTATAAAAAAAGAAAGTCTTTTTTTTTTTTTTTCCTTATTTCATGTGAGCATTGGCAGGAACTCTGACAAGCAGTTCTTCATATTTTATTATGTTCTTGTCTGCAGAATCTCTGTCAGGCAAAAACCTTGTCAGTGGAAAACCTGTCGTAGGATCAGAGGAGACAAAAACAGGTGTCACACAGGCAGTCAAAACTGAAGGAAAAAAAAGATTAGGCTAAAGAGAGAGAGGCAGACAATTACATTAATGCCATTGCTTTTATCTTATAGATGTGTGTTATTATCTCGGGGTGCTGAGTGCGCAATTGCCTCAAAGAAAAGTAGACAGGAGACAAGGGGAAACTTGATAGTTATTAACTGAAGAGGCAGTGTGTCAAAGCTGGATGGGGTTCAAAGTTTTGCAAAGGAAAAAAACTGCAGGCAGCAAGCAACGGCTGTGTGGTTCTGCTTTCGGCTACATAAACCTAGTAGCAATCTAACGTTTTCTACTTGGAAACAGATCATAGAAAAAAAATTAATGAAAGATTTCATTTGGAGGTTTTGGGGTAACATTTATCCTGTATTCTTGTGACTGAATCATAATCTTTTCTCCGTTAGAACATCGTGCCACAATGTGAGACATGGTGAGGCATGAAGACAGGCATTTGTCAGTTCAGCTGTGTTGTTTGGATATGTTTAAAACACCTATTATCAAACACACTTTTAATTTAAAAAGCTATTAAGAAGCCCCTTTACTAAGTGTGAACATCTGTATGTGCAAGCTGTAAATTAGGAGATCACATATGTGTGCCTCAGTCAGAGACTAAATGAACTTGGCAAGTGTTTTCTATTACTGGTTTTTAAATACAGTAAAAAATCTCAAAGAAAAATTGCTACATTTAAAATTTTAGTTTTCTTCTTTTTATTGTGCCTGTTGGTATTGATCAATACCAACAGAACATTTTTTCTAATTAGAAAGTAGGGTCATTATCATTATCAAATTGGTAACCAGCATTCAAAGAACTAACCAGTATCTCCCCCCTCTGTTTCTTTGTTCACATCATTTCAGCAGACTTTATTTCCTTTCAGAAAGTTTGGGCTCCATTAAATGTTTATGATAGTATAAAATAGTTTCATTTTGCCACTGGCCTAAATTCTGAAGGATCTTTAGCCTTATTGATAACTCATACATGTCAAACAGTCACCTAGTAGAGAATGGGATGGTAACTTTAAGATTTCCCTGTCTGCTCAATCATACATTGATCTTATTAGTGGGAAAATAAGCAAGCATTATGCTCTTCTTTAACATTTTCTGCTCATGCATTTAAAAATTGATTAGTTTAGACATTTACTAAGACTGCCTTCTGAACCCTTTTCTGTGAGCAAATCTTTATATAGGGTCTTTTATTTCTCCAGTTACAGATGCAGATCAGTTTGATATTTGATATATGCATTAAGCAAATCCAGCAATCCAGAAGAAAACACACATTAGTGTCAAAAGTGTGTGTGATAGCCCAGAGTTTTAAGGGATTACAGTGGGTAGGGGGTTGGGGGAAAGAAAGATTGATTATAGATTTAGAATGAGATTTCAGGCTGACTTATTGGGAGAAGGAAGGAGAAATACTTGTGACACAAAGGTGATGTTCATTAAAAAAAAAAAAAAGACTGAATATAATCATTTATTTATTTCAAGTATTTCCTACCAGATGCTGGCTTTTGTATCACTGCTGTCTCTCTAAATTTTGAAATATTTCTCCACTACATGTGATAGAGTTTAAAGCATTATGTTCTTTCAAAATAAATAGGCCTTGAATTTATGATGTTTTCTTAGTGAAACTCATAGATATGTACTACTTTAAGAAAATTAAGTTTAAGTGAATAAATTGGGTTATTTTCTTACAGAACAATTTGTTTTTTGTTTGATTAATAAGACTTACATGGTCTGTTCAAGTAGCATATTTCAATAGTTAACTTTTAAAATGAGATGTTTTGTAGTCAGTGTACATAGGTCTGTAAATTAAAGCATAGTTTGTGTAGTCAACTTTCAGCTGCCTTGGCATCTAAAGATTGGGTAGAACAGCAGCAGGAGTAATAAAAATCCCCAAACCAAGTTACAGCAAGTTGATTCAATTACCAAATCTCTTTCTAGGTTTACTGTCAAGTTTGCAGATTCAGTTTTCTCTTTTTCCCCTACCATTTTCTGATGAAGTTGCTGCAGATGAGGAAGGACATGCCCCCAGTAGTGGGTCATGTAAGGAAGAGGGAGAAGTAAAACCAAGGACTTGTTTAATGTAGTAGCCATGAGAGTGAACTCGTGGATAACCAAGCATTGACAATGTACTTTTATGTGTGCCTCAGTCAGACTTTAATGATTTCCAAAGTCTGTTGTGAAGACTTTATTATGCATAAGGCCACAGAGGGGAATGCCAGTCAATTTGAAACATTACTTTATAGTCTCAAGTGGAGCTCAAATTCTACCCTGGACTAATTGTGTGTGTGTGTGTGTGTGTGTGTGTGTATGTGTGTGCATAAATCCACATACTGTAAAGCTCCGTGTCAGCTAAGTAGGTGATTAAAATCCATAGGACAGTGGGGGCTCTTTGTAACTACTTTTGTCCCCCTTCCCTACCATTTAGAATCACATTTATAATGGACCTTAAGAGTATTCATGTACTTACCCCTCATGTATTAAGGACAAGAAAAAAATCGATGGCTACTCACATAAGGTATAAAAGGTATAGTAATGCGGTCAGGGTTTATGGAGTCTCAGTAGAGTTTCTTTTGACTTAAAAACACTGACAACCTATTTGTTCAAGAAAAAAAGTAAACCTTTCACACATAAGAGCTGACAGTTTTTATCACCAGGCTTGGGGATCAACTCAGTTATATATCATTCCTTTTTTCTTTCCTTGAAATAATTCTGAAAACAAGCCGCCTCTCTCCTTGGTATTAAATATCCTAATTAATTCAACCTTGACACTTGCAGTGAAAAAGTTGTGACTTAAATGGAACATGAGTTATTTTGTACTTAATTTGATCCCAATTACATAGTTCTTTTCCCCCGAAGCAGTGAATAAAACGTGCAGATCTAAATATTACTTCAAGCCATAAGGAATCTTTCTCTTACTAACAATCATTGTCCATCTTCATGATCGATTCCCTGATACACTAAAAAGTTTTTAATATGTCATCATTGCCATTTATTAATGTTCTCCCCAAGTGTTGCAGCTTTTATTAGGATCTGGCTTACGATCTTATGGTAGGTTAAGACTCTGCCTTGTGCCCTGATGTTCTTGCCTAGTAAGAGAGCTGAGTCTTATAATGGGAAAGGATTGATGTTATAATGATTCCAAAGGGCCTCTTTATGATGAAATTCTAAATACGCGAAATCCCATTAAACCTGTAGAAGTTCATGGGCTAGCTACATTGAAATGACATATCATTATATTGGGTATAGTGTGCATATTATAAAGTGTGGTATAATTGGAAATTATTGGTTGTATGAGCAAGAATGAAGAGCTACCCACCCTCATAAATTCAGGGTATTTGGGTATTTGAAATAAGAAAAGGAACAATATTCTAAGTAACCAAAACTTAAAAATCTGACCCAGAAATTGCCCTAATAAAATCCTGTCACTAACAACTTTATTCTCAATCTCTTAAAGTAGTAGTGGAAAGAATCACATAAAACAGTCCCGTAAAGACTCCTGTTAAATGTTAATCTTTTAGAAATTAAAATAGCATTCTAGGACCCAGAGCCTTGGAAGCTGACCACTTGGTGCTGTTAATAATTTGAAATCCTAAGGGGAGTTGAAGCAGGAGACATGGAGTTGTAGAAACAACTAGCATTGCAATTTAAGGCTCACTTGGCTTTCTCCCAAAATGAAAAAATAAGGCTTCTTTAATTTTCTTTTTAACTTGTATAATTGCTTCAAATTAGCATTTAAAATTTTTTAAATATCCAGAGCAGGACTGGAAATTAGTGAAATAAAAGCTTTCCTTTTAGACTGTTTTCATACAAATTTTAAATTGTTTTACTCTGCAAAGTTAGATGCCTTTGGAAAATCACTCCATTCTGCTCACTTCTTGAGTAGCTGCATGCTTCGCACTGCTGTGCCTGCACAGCTATTAGGTGGGGTTCACTGAAGGCAGGGCCTGAAATGTTAGAGCATATTCCTGTGAAAACCACCTAAGTCACTTGAATTTGGCTTTTAAAGAAAGTTATGTTTTAAAAAAGTTGTGGAAAACTAAGAACTATAAACTATCACTGAGAGCCAATTTTCTAGGATCAGTGAAAAGCACTTTTATACTCCTACATTAAGGAAAAAAAGTATCTGAATATGTTCTTATTTCTGTGACCTTCACAGAAAATACTGGAAGTGAAGTCTGTAGAATTACAGGTTTACATTTATTTTAATTTATTTGAAGGCTTGGAGAGTAATTCCTGTTATTAAGAATTGAAATAAAAAAATAGTTACATTTTATTTGATAGATGCAAGTTCTTTTATAACCATCCCTTACCCACCCCTGGCACTATTTTATAAATTTCAAGACTGAATTTTATAAAGGACATTACTTTGTTCTCTAAGTTAGCAATGTAGTTAAAAGTATATATCACTTTACATTTATTGGATATTTTACATTACATTTTATACTTACTTTACATTTACATTATACACTTACATTAATGAACCACAAAAATTCTCGCTGTTGTCCTTAGGGTGATTCTGCTCTTAATAGAAATGAGTTTTCTTCATCCAGACTTATGTGTCATTTTGTGTCTTGTGGCTTAGCCACCACTTTCCTTGGAAAACTATAGATCCTATCAAAGTGTTTACTGAAATTATATCCAGGCCTCAATCTCTCCTTTGTTTTATAGACAGAAAATTACCAGTTTAAGCTTCTACTACTGGCATTTTAAAGAAATCTAGGTAAATTATGTATCCTCAGTAACTTAATTCACAGGTTTAGAAGCTCTTAGTGTATGATTTTTCTTTTCTTTCTCTAACTAGTATATCTATACTGTGCAGTTAAAGCCTTTTCTTTTTCTAGATAAAATCTGCAGACCAAAAGGAGGTTATTTAGTTTGCTTTTTTCTTTTTTCCCCAGGCCCTTTATAAAAGAGGAATAATCTTTGTAGATGGTTTTCTTACAGTCTTGTTGTGTGACTGTTCTCTGATCCCTTTCTAAAGTCCATACTGTACCTTTTTCTGTAGCTTTGATACTGTAAGTGTAGCAGACTGACCACAAATCTAGTGATCTGTACTATGATTTTCATAATGTGTATGCATTGTATGATCCAGTCCATGCAGCCTGGTATTATTCAGCCTTGCTTACTTTACCAGTGCTAGACTTCAAACTGTTTTTACCTAGATATCCACTGGATGCCCCCAAATAATGCTTGAAGTGGTAGGAAAGGGAATAAACTATGTGAAGTTCAGTCAATTCCTACACAGCTAGCAGCCCCACCTCACTCCCTAAACTTCTGTAATTACCTACACTCACTGTAGGAGTATAAAGAGCATAGGAGAGGATTGAAAAGGGACATGGATGAAATTAAGAATTTGGTGGCATAATAGAATCATATAACTTTTCAGTGTAAATACATTAATGGCCTTTTTCTGTTCTGTGTTGTACACTTACCTGTATTTATCCATTCAGCAGTATGAGGACTGTACACCCCTGAGTGATTATATTTCAGATATGATTGCTGCTTAATATTAAGCTCTTGTGATAAAATAGACACATAAGTAACCCAATAAATAGGCAACATATGGCTGGGATGTCCATGAGTGGCATACATAAGTGCCATTACTATTTAGACAGTTGCTCTTAGATGAAGGGACCTCTCCAGGTATCATGGAAAAAGAAAAGAATTGAAACAGGAAGGTAAATAAAAAACAGGAAAGACATTTAAGCAACAGCATTGAAAAGGAAAAAATCTGAAAAATGTAGCTTAGCAGATGGAACCCTGATGGTGTCTCTAGACTCATCTTCTACTGTATTCTCCCTTGTTCACATTCTAGCAGAATTGGCTTTGCCTGGAGCACCCCACTTCTACTCCCCACTTAAATTATGTTTTCATGTCACCTACCTGGTTTGTAATTCTGTGTTAATGTGATTTTTTTTAAGTGTATATTTTTAAAAATTCAAGAGGTCCTGAATCATATCTGTTTTGTTTTTCACTAAATCTCTAAAAACTTAGCATAGGACCTGGAAATACTCATTTTGTGACTAAATGCTAACGTGCTAGGTAGGAATGTTTGAAAGGCAGCAGGTAGCTCACTTTGGTCAGAAGAGAGGGCACATGTCAGAGTTACTAGGCTGGAAAGTAAATCAGTCTGTCCAAGGTCTTCTGACCCAGGCTGAGGGTTTTGTGTGTGTGGTGTTGATTGTGGGAGGGGGGAGTGCAGGGGTTGGGGTACTGGGGACACCATGGGAAACCTTTGAGCAGAGAAGAGACATATTCTAAGAAGTATTTTGAGGTGACTGACTTAAGGGTTATATTTAAGCTGTGTTTTAGGCCCAAGAGAACAGATATCAGACCAGCGAGGAGTCACATGCAGTAATCAAGAGACCCTTAAAGCCTATAATAAAATGGTAGATGTTAGGCCAGAGAGGAGGGATTGATCCAGAGATAGCTGCAGTGGAAAAATGTGTGGCTATGAGGTGATCCAAGATAACTGTGTTATTACTCTAGAATGTTCAGTGATAGAACAACACCAACAAGATAGACACTTGTGTCCAGTGTAACCTCCACTGTATAAAATTACGGATTGAAAAATGCAGATGCACCTACATCAATATGTGGGCAATAGTTGCCTTTGGGTGGTGAGATTATGGATGATAGTCTTTTGTTTGTTTTTCTTGTTTTCAGTTTTACACCATTTTTTCAGTGAGTACCTATTGTAAGATAAATTCTAGCCAAAATAAGCAGGTGACGAGAGGCAACAAAGGGCCAGGCAGTTTATTTGAGTGCAATTCCTGGGTGATATTCCCTCATCTGGCTATCACAGGCCAGGGAAGTCACACTCAGCAGGGCAGGCAGCAAGTTTTTAAAGAAGGTAGGGGGAGGCAGAGCTTAGATTTACAGCGGTGCAAGGATTAGCTAGCCTAAGGCACATTTTTCAGGTTGGGAGGGGGCAGCAGCCGGGGACTTTGGCACATCGTCAGTGTCTGACATGCTCATCCCTCTCCCCAGTGCCTTCAACCTTACACCTATGACATATATAATCAGAGAATAATAACCACATGATTTGATATCAAGCATTCTGGCCTAGTTTCTCAGACCTACCTTCCACAGCATTAGGGGTCAAGTACACGTTAGAGTTGAGGGCATGGAACTTCAGTAGATTAAATGGGGGTCACCTGCACAGTGGAGGAGTAGTTGGTTTCCTAGAGGCAGATCAGGTGGGCAGCTGGAGGGGCAGATCGTCTGGCATCCTGATGGTTCTCCCTGCACCCCTGTTGATTTCACCTCCAGATCCCTCAAACTAGAAAATCTGTCATCCTATAATCCTGTCTCATCTTGTTAGGCAGAAAGACAGAGATGAGCGGGATGAAAAAGAGAGAGGGACCCACCAAAAATGACTCAGGGAGTCAATCAGATGAGCCACAGGGTCCAAAATTGACTCAGGAAATGTCCAGGGTCTCCCAGATAAAAAACATCAGAAGCACAGGCACAGCCCAGCCCATGTCCTCATTTCACCAATCAAAACAGGCCTGGAGGGCCAAGAGCTGTTAATCAAGGATTTTTCTGCCCCGCTGAAAAGTTGTAAAGAAACCTCACAATGAGCAGCCAGGCCTGTCTTGCCTTAGGCAGCCTGCTCTGGTACACTGTACAGAGCACAGTAAACTTACTTTGCTTCCTTGACTTTGGTTTCATATCACTTACCTAACCACCCCATGACACCAAACCGAGTTCCTTACTTCCTAACAATCTCACTCCAAGCATTTATTTTCTTCCCATACTTTTTAGCTTGGTCTTGATTCTTTGTTCAAGTTATTGGCTTGCCTGCCCTCAAAAGAATTTTTTAAAAAAGAGCAATCAATCCTAACATTTTCATATGCTAAGTAACCTGCCTAGGCCATACAGCAAGTAGCTGGAAAAGTTGGATTTGAGTCCTTGGTGTCTGGCCCTAGAAACTGCCCTTGATCTGGAGAAAAACAAAACACTTCTAAACACTGGGAACTTTAAATCATTTTTTTAAGTCATGATTTTTTTTCTCTTTAACTTTTGTATCCGGTTCACTGCACCCAAATAATGGAACCATAAATGCAGTCATATGTTCCCTCAAAATCTTTTGTCATTCATCTTATCATACATGTCTGCAATGAAAAGTAATAAAATAAGATAACTGTAAGTGGGAATTTTGTTTTAATTTTAATCAAGGTAAGTAAGATCAAAACTATAAATATTACAGATTGTCATTTATTGTTGAATAAAGTAGGTTTTTGTTAGAAAGACATCTGTTAATAAAATGGATGGAGCTGTAAATTTTTTTCTTCTGTAATTAGTTCATGTATCAATATATGAGTAGTATTTATTGTAAAAAAGAGGAAAGGTATGCTGCTAGTTCTATTCTCATTTTTCATTTTTATACATGTAACTGCTGAGACACCTGTTCATCTGAATAGGTGGGTCTAGGAACTTTTGTTACCCACTCATTCTGTTTTTAGAAATAATTTCAGATTATATGCCAAAAATTATACAGTGATGAGTTTTGTTGAAAAAAAATGGAAATCACCCACCTTATTACTTATAAGTTATTATAGTCATTTACTTTCTTAATTTCTGGAAAAAGGTTTTATCAAGACATATCAAATGTCTGTTTATAGATTCTTAGTCTTTCATTTAGAGGCATATTGTTTATTCTAGTATACACAGAAAAGATTGAGAAAATGAAAATACTAGTTTTTCAAACATTTACAGAGATACCTTTATCACTGCAGTTTTAGCTATCTTAATTGATGAAAATTTCTACCAGTTCACGTCAGGCTGCCAAATCTGACTTAATTTTCATTGGAAAAAATTGAAATTACATTTCAATTCAAGTAAATATATTAATATGCATTTTGAGAAAAATTATAAAATCATCAATAAATTATGGTCTGTGTTCCATAGGATGGATTACTAAAACAGTCCAAAGTAAAATGTGGAGCTAATAAAGTTAATTTATTCAGTTTACAATATAAATGTGGTTTCTTATTGCTTAATTAGCGACAGTGTATATAATGTATAACTTGTTTGTTATGAAGTGAGAAGTCTGTTAGAAGTCATGATCTTACCTTGATAATGTGGTTCCATATGTGTATCATAATCTGTTGATGGACTTCAGGAACAAATTAGATAACAGTCCTGTATTATAAAAACACTGATTTGGCTAAATCTCATGGTCAAACTATTTTTATTTATTTACTGAAAGAAGTTCTATATACTGCAAAAAAAATTATTCAGATCATAATTTATGTCACTTTTATTATCAGGATGTAGAAAATATTTAAAATTTTATAAGATGAAAGTGATTAATCTTGATTGAAATAAATATTTTGATATTATTTGATTAAATGGTTTATAACTGCCTTATTAAATGATAAACATAGTTTCTGAGAGAGGTTATGTAAAATTTCTATCCACAGGTTTTATCCAGTGTATCTTAGAAATTTTATAGGTCCAGGAAATTATTCAAACTGAATTTGAAAGAGTAGGCATCACATGTGCTAAGGGGCTTTTCTTCACAGGTGATGACAACTACTAGGGATGAATATTAGGCATAACTGAAGAGAATGGCTTCCCTTTGAATATGTCAGGAGGGAAAAGCCATTTTCAGGATTGGACCCTTGCACTTTGCTCTCACATAATGCGTTCGCTAGAGGGACACATTGTTAAAGAGGAATGCCTGAGGGGAATGCTATGCTGTTCCCTCATTTTACATTGTATCTGAATTCTGAATATTCCAACATAGACCCAAATATCAGGTGCTAGCTTACTTGTACAGGTATAGTCAGGTAAAGAGGATCCTTTTCTAGGTTCTTCCTCCTTTTGTTAATCATTAAAGAAGGTTTTCATGAACCAATTCAAATCATCATTTATTTTGGCTCCCAGGAGTTTTACACTCTGGCCCTGCACACTGTGAGAGTTAAGTCAGAGTACACCTTTATTTTGTGAAGAAGGAAGGGTACAATTTTCAAAGGTGAAAGGGTAATGGATAATCAACATGAGCATGCAGGCTTGTTCTCCCATGGATCAGTTTTAGGAAAGAGGAAGTATGGGACGGCAGGATCTGAAAATTGAGTCCCTATTTCTGCATACCGCTTGGAAGGCCTTTGCATAGCCCAAGTTTAGGCATATCATAAATCGAAGTCCACTGAGTTTAGGCATCTCCCAGTGGAGTACTGCAAAAATGTCTTACTCTGTTTATTTGGCTCTAGTCCATCCCGTTCCCCTAGCTCGATCTCTTTGGTTTTCAGTGTGGCATATGTAGGAGGGTGTATGTTAAGAGTCGCCTGTGGTAATTTTTCAAACTAAACATGACCATCTCCCTCTGGGCTCTTCTTCTTTAGAGGATTGTAGCCCTGTGGCTGAAGTTCATTCAGGACCTTAGTGGCTTTTACTGCGGACATGTGCTATGTCCCCCAAACTGACATCTATTGCTTTAATTAAACTTCTGGGCTCTTGTCAGAGTTTTATATCTAAAATTATAAATCACTTTCATCTAATAAAATGCTTAGTTTCTATATCCTATTAACAAGAGGTTATAATTTTTCCACAGGTTTTGGCTTAAGGCTCCTTACAGTCTGCCCATCTGACTTTTTTATCCTTATCTCCAACTATTTACCTAATGTGTTACACATTCTTTGGTTAGTCCATTCTTTTTATATACATCCCTTTAGTCCAGTGGTTCTCAAAGTATGGTCCCTGGCCAGCAGAATCAGATCTTGTGGAGATTTGTTAGAATGGAAATCTTAGTCCATACCTCAGACCCAGTGAATCAGAAACTCCGAGGGAGGTGGCCCAGAAATCTGTGTTTTAACAGTCCCTATAGCTGATTCTGATGCACACAGTGTTGGAGAACTCCTGCCTTAGTTCCATCTACCTAGATCTCTCCCCTCCTTTTTCACTGACTGAATTCCTTGCTATCTTATTAGACTATTCCTTCCCAACAGAGTTGCTCTCTTCTGTGTCCCACAGTACTTTATCAAATCTCTTTTATAGCATTTATATTCTTTCATCCATCTACCTTTGCAAGAGGAGACCACAACATAAATTAATTTTGCATCTGCATGTGGCACCTCCATCAGTGGTAAGTTATAAGTGCTGGTGAATAAATGAATGTATGCATAAATGAAGAAGAAGAGCATTTTAGGAGTCCTGATCAATAAGGTCGGTTGCTATGGAGAGATCATGGAGAATAATGAAGGAAAAAAGCTATTGGATTTCATAGTAAGTCAGGTGTTAGTGACCTTTGAAATGCTTGCTTCAGCAGAGTGAATGGCAAGAAGCCCAGATTACTGGGAGTTAGTGACTTCCAACATTATGAAGATCTGCAAATTGCCAGGGTTCCTTATTGACTGTTTATCTGAATATGTGGTGGAAACAGAATTTTCTTGGGAGATTATATCTAAATGACCTTAGACCAGTTACTTAACCTAATTGAGCCTGTGATCTCCGAATAGGTAATAATAGTAATACTGTGTGCTTTTAATTTTTTTAAAGGATTAAGCAAAATTATTGTAACCCCCTGGAATAATACCTGATATTTTTAGTACTTAAATCATTATTTCCTTTACATCCCCCCCACCATACACAATTATTTTTATTTATTAATGTTGAAGGTGTCCATCATTCTTTGTAAATTTGTGTAACACATGAAATTGTTAAGGATATCCTCATTCCAGTCATGGGAGAAACTGAATTGCATTTGGCCTGGAATTAACATGCTGACAGCTACTTTGAAATTACATAATATTCATTTGGACAAGTACCCTCAAAGGGTAGTTGTCTTAGTCAAGGGTCTTTTAGGTACAAATTACAGAATCCTACTTCCAGCAGACATAGAAAGAGAAGGGGAGAGAGAGAGATTGTGTCACTGAAAATTCTAGGGATAGTACCAGCCTCAAGTACTGTATCCCTATCTTTTGGATCAAATAATATTGTCAATACTTGGTCTTTCTCAGACCACCTTATGGCCTGTCTTCCATGTGATTCTCATTCTCTAGCATCAGCTGTAACCTTTGAGAAAGACAACTTTCCAGTTCTAACTAAAATCCTGGATTCAGTCTCACTGGTCAGACTTAGGTTACTTGCTCATTCTTGAACCAGTTGCTGTGGCCAAGGGAATGGGATATTACTGGTTTTCCAGGCCTGGCTTAAGGAATGTTCTGTTTAGTGAAACAGTGGGTACTGGATGTAGGAGAATATTGGTTCCCCAAAGGGAAATCCAGTTTCTGTTACCAGAATGAAGGGAGCAGGTACAAAGCAGGCAAAACAATTGATACCATCTTATTATAAAGAAAAGTGCTTCAGAAACTGTGCTTCTGGGAACTCTAGAGGTCCCACTAAGATGCTTAAATAAGTTGAAGGGAAGAAGAGAGTAACAAATGAGTGGAAGGTCTCTAACCCATGCTCGTTTAAGCTTCACCAAGAGTTGGTCTACTTTTATAAATTTTTACACCCAATTTCTGGTTAAGATTTCATTTGAAATGGAATTTTAACAATACTATTGGTATACGATTTAGCAGATGGTTAGGCCCATAAAAAAGAAAGGTGGGTGACCATCTCTTCTCACTCCATCCTGCTGAACAAGTTCTTGCCCTATCTATCCTTCATTCCCATTGGCCCAACTAATGTTCCTAATCCTACTAAGATCCAGATTTGAATCCTACACATCAGACATAGGGAGAGCATGGTATTAGGCAAAAACCCAGTTCTCAGTTTAGTAAGAATTATGATTTTGACACTTAAAAAATTGTCGCTTACCCTTTGTCTGCCAAAGTGACATTCCCCAAAATGTCAGTAACTTGGCAACTCTGTATGTCCAGCAGTGATGAAGCAGAAAATGTTGATACATTCAAAAAATTTGGCAGATCATAATCTTTGATGATATGTGTATGCTGAAATTTGCAGTTAACATCTTCAAGTTGGACAGTTAAATTATTTTTCAAGCCTTTGATTATGGCTCATCCCCAAGGTGATTGCTGCTTAAGTTGTACTCCTAGGGGTTTGTCTTTATCTACTATTAACTTTGTGTAAATATCTTGCCCATCCTTTCATCCTCCATATTGGAGCCTATATGTGGCCACAGTGCCTGTTTGTGTAATAAAGTTTAATTGGAACACAGCACGCCCATTAGTTTAAGCCTTATCTGTTTTCCCTGTATAACAGCAGAGATGAATAGTTGTGAAACAAAACCTATAGCCCACAAACGTAAAATATTACTGTCTGGCCCTTTACAGAAGAAGTTGTTGATCTCTGCTATGTATTTATTGGCTTATAACAGGATTCCTACTTTTTGACATATGGCATAGTTACAAAGAAGAATCAGCTAATGTCCTTATGATACTCTCAGTGCTTATCTAGGGAAATATTTTTTGCCTTATCTATTTTACCTTTGCTCTTTTAATTCTCTGAACAACTTTTATTTGTTTCTATACCTGTGACAGTTTAGTCCTCTTCATCTTCTAAAGCTGCCAGCACATTTTAAGGAATGAGAAGGCGAGGGATAACAGCTTCCCACTTAGCCCTTGAATGCTTGGTACACACACCTGCATATACCTAACATGCAGGTACGAGGCCCCAAGCACAGGGACAAATCCAGGATTTAGTGTCATCTTATTTCCACTCTAACTGAACCCTCTCAACTTTGTATTTCTTGTTGTTTTAGTGTATATGTTGTGAAATGTTTGTTGTGGGCCAGGAGGGAAATGGAGGAGCAGATTTCCCTTCACCTGGTCACTGGATTCTGTTGGCAGGGCAGCCATTCACCAGAAGGCTGAGTAGTTAAGCTGTATTTGAAGAAGAGCAGGGATAATGATACCTCTTCCCTGCACTTTTGCCGTGTAAATGCCCTGTGGAGTGAGAGAAGACTTCAATCCCTAGGCTGGTGAATCCCTTATCTTTCCCAAACATTAAATTAATTTTTAAAGCTATTTATTCAAAGTTGACTTAACCACTAGAATAGAAAAGATCAGACACATCAGCTGCAAGGAATGAAGTATGAGGAAACCCGAACTCTTTGACAAAGTATTCCTGGGAGTAAATGTGTTGAATGAAGCCAGCGGGTAAATGATAAGGGCCTTTACGCTGTGGATGTAAGAAAGCAATTTATCAAGAGTACATGAACTCTCTAGTGGCCACCAGTCAGGAGGAAAGGAGAGTGGAGGAGGAGCCCTGAAAAAATACATTTGAAATACTAAAAAATGCGTATGTGTGCATGCACTTTTAAATAACTGAGTTAATATGCAGAAATACTGGTGTATGAAGATAGGAGTTGCAGTGCACAGGTACAGCAGCCTGTTCTGTTACAGGCTATGGTGATAGGAGGAGTGGTTGAGAAGGACCAGGCAGTGGTTTAGAGCATGCAGAAACTTTGGGTACCCTCAGGTATGGTGAAGATTTGAGCCTGGTTGTTGTTATCTATTTGCCTGACTCATGAGAGCAGATGGCCATCTTTCAGGCTCACATGCTTACCCTTTTTAATCTCTGGAAGCTCCTACATGTATAATTTCTGACAGTTGATCTAAAGCTTTTGTGTTCCCTTAAGGAGCTCAAAGCACTTCTCATTTGTTATCTCTGTCATCTTTTTCAGCATATCTTTGAGCTCTGTAGATGACACCATGTTCTTAATTGTTTGCTTTAGAGGAACTGAGGAAAAATGTAATTACGTTACCTGCAGTAGGGTTCCCAGTAGCTCAGATAAGGATGGGGACTAGACTGTATGATCTTGCTTGGCTTTTAGATCTAGGGGAAAGTTGTAATATCTTAGCATGGAGGAGAAAAAGGCCTCATTGTTGAAATATTCATTTCATTAAAAGCAGTTGCTCTGAGAATGGTCATCCTCTGTTTTCTGTACTGTGATAACATAGCTGAAATATACAAATTCTCAAACTTTGATTTCAGTCACTCTTGTCTTATTTTCATCTGAAACTAAAGCCCTTGTGAGACTTATTAATAAAGTGACTAAATAAAACATGAATTTCTTTTTCTTTTTTTTTTTTTGGTTTCTCCCAAATAACGTCTAGAGGACATGCCAGCAAATGCTATTATATATGAAAATATATAATGTTGAAACTAAATAACCATGATAGGTGAACAGCAAGAGGGCAAATTGAAAGAACTAAATTTTGGGATAATCTTCCTTAATCTAATTTAACTTGAGTTGAATTACTAGCCCTCAACATAAATGATAGCTTTCCCCATTCCCTCAAATTAGGCCTTTTACTCTAATCTGAAGAACATGCTCCACTTTCTCTTTAAACCATTCAGGTATTATATGGGATGAATCTTTCTCAGATGAATGATGCTGGTTGAGCCTACTCATACGGCCTGAGTTGGGAATTGTTTGTTTATTCTTCAGTGGGGAAGAAAAGGGGACATTATGGTAACTTGGATTGAACCCGTAGTTCAATTAGCAAATTAACTAGTCAGGTTTTTAGAGCTAGCCACAGTCATTTAGAAACATCCTCAGTGGCTCTCTTTCTGAAAGTTGAATGTGTTTTGTATTAGCTGTTGTCTGCAATTTATACACACACTGAATTTTTTTAAAAGGTGAAACGGGGTAGGTGGGAAGAAAGTTAGGTTGCAAAATCTTGCTTAAACATCTGTGGTTATGATCCATCCATTAGTAGAGATGGAGTCCTGATAACTTCCAGTAACTTGTTTCTACTTTCTTTGTCTCTGTTCTCTCCCTTTATCTCCTTATTCCCACCCACCTGTGGAACTTTGATGGGACCACCACAGCCTTGGATAAGCTCAGTACACAGCACCTGTACCACCCCACCCAGGTGGAGATTGTGCAGTCCAATGTGGTGTTCGACATCAGCAGCCTGATGCTCTATGGGACACAAGCAGTACCCGTGCGGCTAAAGATCCTGCTGGACCGTCTCTTCAGTGTCCTGAAGCAGGAGGAGGTGCTGCACATCCTGCATGGCCTGGGCTGGACTCTGCGGGACTACGTCCGGGGGTACATCCTGCAGGTAGGGGAGGACGCTGCGGCTAGTGTCCGGGGCCAGCTCTTGGAGGGCCTGGGTGAGAGCTGTGGCAAGCCTGGTCTCCTTTCTGCCCCTCACAGGCCCAGGCATGCACATCTGCTTCTGGTTAAAGTGGTCCTTTCAGTAGGCTTGTTGGGGAAATAGGCTAGCATTGGGCCTCAGTGTTGTACATGAAAAAGGGAAAAGTGGCCTGTTGCCTAGTGTTGCTTTGTTTGCATCTTTTTGAGTTCCACTCTCTTTCCCTAAAATGTGGGCTTCTTCAGAAAGTCTTAGAGTAGCCGTGCTAAAGGGAGGGCTCCAAGGTGAGTGATGGATGTGTGAAAATCCGATGACACTTCACCTGGGTAGTAGGGTTCACACACGCATGATTGGTTCATTTGGCGTTTTCTTGGTTGTCTGTGTACCCTCACTATTTACTGCTTTTCTTTATCCAAATCAAAGGAAGAACTGTAATCTCTGAATCTTATTCTCTGCTTATATAACCAGCAAACCCTCACATTCCAAAACATGCAGACATACTTATCGATTTGGCCTTCACAGCACCTGTTCTCCCAGCTTGAGCCCCTTTGTGTCAGTGGCACTTCTGATCTGGTAAGGGTCTTAGACTTTTCTGGGAGGCCCGTAGCCTCCACTCCCCACAAAACCTCCCCAACTTTCCCTGTCATTTTCAGTGATATGTCATTAGTCATTTTGCACTGTGTACTTTGTCTCTGAAATGTTTTTATGGCCATCTGTCTTCCTGCGACCCTTGAAGGGTAAATGTTGAAAACAGCATCTTGGGAGACCCCAGGACCCAAAAAGACTACACTGGATGATGAAGAAGTGCTCCCTCCTGCCAAAGGAGATCACAGTTGGAGAAGGTAGAATCTGAAGTGATTTTTGCAATTTCTTATGGGGATGATACCGGAAGAATTGGCCTTTTCAAAGAAAATTAGTTTTTGGCTCTGCCAGCCTTGTTTATTCCCCAAACCACCCTGTGCTGTGTGCAAAGTCTTGGCTGCCAGCATGGTATGTGATAAGTGGTGGGCCTCAAGCCTCTGCCTCGCTTAACCTGGCACAAACACACACACATTCCAGTCATTCTCCTGTGTGATACCTCCAGGTGTCAGCCACTCAGGCGAGCAGAGGCGGGATGGTGAGTGAAAGCCGGGAACGATGGAGGGTAGAATAACCTGTGTGCTCTTGCGACTGTCTTAGTTAGCATTGAATCATGTCTCAGTTTAGTGAGATGTCAGCTTGGAAGGCACAGAAAATTTGGCCCACAGAAGATGAGATGATGATGATAACAGGAATAATTATATATTACATTTTTAGTGTATAGAAGACTTTCATAAGCATTATCTAATTTGCCTGAGGATGGGGGCATTTCACTGGGGTGAATGGAAAGTTAAGTTCTAGGTGGTCAGGGGACTTGATGGTGCATGAGGTACAGGAGGGAGGGGCCAGGAAAAATAAGGCATGGGACCAGTTTCCCTATCCCTGCTTGTATTGGCCTCAAGATGCATTCAGTGGTACATCTTTCTATAGTCGTTCCCATAATATAATTATTAATGTCCATTTGGGATGCATTTTATAGGAACAAATCTCTTGCAGATTTTTTAATGGAGTTGTTAGCTTGGCTAAGCATTCTTTACTTTATTCAAAACTTAAAATATATGCTCCAATCTGGTACCATTTTCACGGCCTCCACTCTGACACCTAGTTCTCTCATCAGTGCTGTATTTCAGTTCTACATGTATATTTTGCCTACGATACCTGCAGCATATGCATGGTCTCTTTCTGTCCAAATAGACGTGTGTGCATGACAATGATTATTTGCCACCTTAACAACCTAGGTCACTGTAGCATTTGATGGTAGTAATAGAGACCCTGCTGGATGTTTTGTGGTATGGTCCTAATGTTATGCCTTGACTACTGCCTGCTTTTCATTTTACTTGAAATTACTATTCAGATGTTAATTTTCCCCTAACATTTCACCACATTTCTAAGGCAAGCATAGAAAATATACTCCATATCTCTTTGTAGGAGGTCCCAGGGTTTAAAGATACAAAATTGCAAGAGAAATTAAGAGGAAAATGCAGCAAAACAACAAACCAAACTTCTCATAATTTGGGATGAAATACTGCATTTGAAGAAGATACTTAAGTTATAATAAATTTTCATTAATTTAATGTAGGTTTTGACAAAACTTCAAATTTAATATAATCTGTTTCTCCAGAGTCTAGAATTGATGTTTTAAGAAAATCATAGATGATTTTTACATTAGAGAAACCCTAGGTTTAGTTTCTGGCTTGTTTTATTGATAGGATTGATGTGATATAGATTTTATTTAAATGATGCTTTTTGTCATTCAACATTTATCATCTATTTGTTCCTTATGAAAGTAGTTCTTTGTTTAGGAAAAAAGAGACTGAAGGATATAGAACTTACATGTAGTGAGAAAATGTTCATTTTGTTTTAAAAAAACAAGAAAAAACAAGAGCTAGGCTATAGAAATCCTTTTCTTCTAAAGCAATGTGATTTGATTATTGGCCAATATTTTGAAAATTATATGTAGTAATAATAAGGTATACATTAATGCCATTGATATAATTATATGTAATATTTTTGTAGAAGGAGCCCATAAAATGTGTGTCCAAAGGTTGTAGGACCCTATAATGTACTATTAGTGTACAAGTCATTTTATCTGTCTAAAACTCAATTGTCTTGTAGCCCTCAAGGCATCAATTTTAGCAATATTGCTCTCAACAACAGTATATTGAATATTATGTCAGTTAAAGGAGAGTAATTATCAAGGCAAGTTAGGGTGGCTGTTAGTTTTACCACATATTGACTTGGTTAGCAGTTGGCTATAGATTGTGTTACTGGGCAAATGAAGATGTACAGTAAGTTGAACTGGTAGAGCCAGGACATTAATTTAATTCTCTCTGGGCCCAAACCTACATCCCTTATATATACACAGCTACTCCTGGTTTCAGAGATACTTTGGAATGTGTAAAATTAGCAGGTGTCTCATCTGATTATGAAATTTTGAATGTGGGGGAAAAGATGTACAGGCTGTTCTAAACTATCATTTATAAGCACGTATGAAACATGCAAGCAATATTCAAATATGTATGAAATGATACATGTATGTATCATTTCAAGCACTATTAATAGGAAAAGGGAGACAGAAGAAGATAGTGAGGCCACAGATTCATTAAAAATATTGGCAATATCTTGTACTATTTTGATGAAAATTACTTTTTACTTATGTTATTATCTTTGTAATTCATAACCTAGTCAGTTGGGTATAAAATGCAGAGCATAACTTGGACTACAATGGTTTCAGAATACAGGTAATATCTTAAAGGTAAAGAACCCAGTGTTCTGTTATGTACCAATTAAATTGTTCATTCAGAAAGTACAGAAAAAGTGAGGTAAATTTTAGGCATAGTTCCACAAAACAGAAAATGGAAATATGCCATTAGATGCTAAAATCTATGCATGAAGAAACATAGGTGTTTTTTCTACTACTGAAGAGTAGTTCCTACTTCAAGTCAAATTCTCATGGCATATTTATTGACAGTTAATAAAAGCAGTATCCTGTTTTTCCCCATATTCCCTGCCTTTGACCTAGGATATAAGAATATAGGTGATTATCACTATTAAATTTGATCATTTAAAAAATCAAGTTGTCATACAGTCTCTTTCCTGTTTGAATGTGTAACTGCCTGGCTTGGGCTCATTCACCAGCCCGTCTGTGGAAATCTCATTTGCAAATGAGCCCTGCCAGAATCAGAGAACCATGTCAGACCCTCTGAATAACTAGCTGAGGTGTCAGCAGCCTTGTGAGAAGACGAGCAATGATGCACATTTCAAATCACCTGTCTCTCGAAACAATCAGAACTAATAGAACAATCAGCACTTTAGAAGAACATTTCCTGGAGAGTGCTGGGGGCATTAGTCTTCCAGAGGTCCCACTTCAAAACTGGGAGGAATACCCTTCTGGATCCTTCTCTTAGAACCTCAAGATACACATTAGTGTACTAAAGGCTGTCAGTGGTTTGTGAGATTAGGTAAGTGGATTCCACCAGCATTTCCAACTCATAGCCTTTTCCTGTCATGCTCATCAGGAGTCTTCAATTCCTGAACACACTCAACTCTTCTTCATTTTGGGGCATTTGCACATGTGGATTCTTCTGCGTGGCCTCCCTGTTCTTCTCTTGGCCTGTGCAATTTCTTGCCCTTTAGTAAAGTATCAGCCAAAGTCCTGTTTTTTTCACAGACCTTTTCTATCCAGCTTAACCATTGTAGGTCTATCACAGCACTCTCAAGCTCCAATCCAATTTAAAATCAATCAATTAAGTCAACTGTTAAAATGTTTTTTTCTTGGCTTCCTCACTAGGGAATGCCACAGAGGCAAGGTATTCAATAAATATTTGTTAAATGAATGAGTAAAGAAACCTGCTTCATTTGGTATAGCTTGATGTTTCACCATGAAAGTCCTGCAATAGCCAATAACTTCAGTTGGTCCAAGGGACTTTCTGCAGGCTTCGGGGTACTAACAGCTCTAACAGCCACTGTGGGCGGTTGAGGACAGTAAGCAGAGAAGCCAAGGCTCCACACCCCCTAGCTAGTGGTCTGTGTAGAATAAGTGTTTTGTGGTAACCATGTGGTAGAAAATATCAATATTAAGCAAACACTTGTACTTAAACAGCCCTTTGCAGAGCAAGTTCACATATGTTAGCTCTTTGAATCCTCTTATTCCATCATCCTTTTGTAGATATTGCCAATGAATTAACATTTGGAGTACTTGAAACACAAAGAGCTTAAGTGACTTTCCCATGATCACAGAAGCTGTTAACTGGCACAGCTGATGCACTATATGTTTCATGAGGATAACAGCCATATACTTCTTGTTCACCAAAGTGATCCACCTCCCAGTACCCAGCCTGGCATATGATAGTGCTTACTAAATATTGGAGGGAGGAAGTTTTGAAATCTGATTCTCTGGGCAGTGTTTTTGTTTTGTTTTGTTTTTTAAAGACTTTCCAGAATGTATTTTATGAGAATCTTGTAGCATCAGAGCAGTGTGGTTTGGGGGACATAGAAGGTCTGAGATTCCTAACTGGCAGACTAAGTGCAAATCTCTCGCGTTCAGTGGCAAATCATCTCCACCTGACCTTAGGCCAAATTAGGAGAAATTGGTTCCTCTTTTGTGTTGCTTTTCGTGGCTATTTCCTGATATTCTGTCCTGTTTCAGGTTACCTTTGCTCACTCATTTCCATGATCTAAGTTTTTTTCTCTAGATTTAATGTTTATTATTAATGCTTCATTCATTGCAAATTCTGGTTTGAGTTACCTTTTCAGGGATACATGCCTTTTGTAATTGACTGTAAAAAACCAAAGGTTTAGTCCTAATTACTAAGATCTAAACTATGTTACGTGCAGAGAGGGTGGGAAGAACTGAAGTTGCTTTTTTCTGGGTCCGCATAAGGATATCAAGTTGGATGGTAAAGGGGGCACTGAATATTGGGTAAGAAGATTTGGCTGAAGTCCCAGTACTGCCACTGATTATTTATGGGAGTATGGAAAAACTTGCCCTTCTCAGCCGCAGTTTCTTCATCTTTAACATGGAGATATAACCCCTTGTGCCTCTCTTGCTTTTGAATGGCAAAAAGATGAAATAATGTAGATGAAAGCATGTTGTAAACTCCTACTCAAGTCGGCATTTTTCACTCTTACCTATGCGTGAACCTAACTCTGGCCAGTTACAGCAGAGACGCATCACATGACAACGTGTTTCTCTGCAGGTGTCAGATGCTCAGGAAACGATAAGAAATACATTTTATGCTTTAGTTAAT